>NC_068368.1:64961212-65086212 GCF_020536995.1 Dreissena polymorpha | reverse complement strand
GTTGCCAGTGTTTACAGAACGCAGCTCTGTAAAACTAAGGGTATGATAACACAGACCACAGTGTTTATGAGGGATGTTCAATCACACAGTGTTTATGAGGGATGTTCAATCACACAGTTTTAATAAGGGATGTTCAATCACACAGTGTTTATGAGGGATGTTCAATCATACAGTGTTTATGAGAAATGTTCAATAATGCAGTGTTTATGAGGGATGTTCAATCACACAGTGTTTATGAGGGATGTTCAATCACACGGTGTTTATGAGGGATGTTCAATCACACAGTGTTTATGAGGGATGTTCAATCACGCAGTGTTTATGAGGGATGTTCAATCAGTTTTCGCTTTCTCTGTTCCTCCTTTTCTCCTCTTGGCCAGCATATGCATGTACAGCTGTGGAAACACTGCAAGAAAAACAGATTGATGCACTTGGGAACTGATTGCCTAATAGGAAACGACAATTCAAATATCATATACATGCAAATAAAAGGTCATGATTTAGCATTCTAATATTCATAGGGCGATTTGGTCGATTAACACAGTTGGTGAAGATAAATTGCTCACCAATATCTTTGGGATCGGTGAATAAAAGACAACTACTATTCGTTTAAAAACGCAGGAATGGCTTTACCCTTTCCCCCATAAGAAGCAATGTGAAAATGGCTTTTGCAACTAGCATAAAACCAGAACAGCCTGCGAATAACTCGCAGTCTGTTTAGGTTTTATCAAGTTTGCTGCTCATCAGAAACTAAGGATTGGAAATGAAGCCTTTCAAACTTTAATTTAGTTTGAACGGTATTTAAATAAATGTTACTTTCTAAAGGACTACAAATGCTTTTAATATAAGTTACTAATCTAAGTCGTAAAGGGTTAACTGGCCAATGGCATTAAATCAATGGTCCATATTTCCATAATAGAAATGAGTATTTGGATTATTATGAAAGTGCCAATAGCACAAACTATATCGCGAATTTTAGAACCATTACAAATCATGGACTTCACTGATAACACGAGGAGATTTAACCTCTTTCTTAAAATCCGCCAACTCTAACAATTTGGATGGGTATGCACTAGGGATATACATAAACATGTAGTAATCATATCTAAAAGACATGTTAGCCGCATTTGGCAGTGCCATACTGTAGAGACCTGTCTCTTCTACGTATGGTAGGCCTCCCCACATTGACAGTAGCTTACCCTGCAACATGGCATATAACAGCTGTGATTGATTGAAAATTTCTTTCTCAGAGGCAAAGTGAAAATTGCTACATTCGACCAGCATTAAACTTTAACAGCCTGCAGTCTGTTCAGGTTTTATGTTGTTTGCGGCTTATCATTTTTGAATTTGTAAAAATTGCATTCAATGCAGATGTCAAAGCCTCTCCGAAGTTTTCTGGTGATTTGTTTTGATAGGTATCAATTTGGTTATCTTGGGTTCCACTGGAATGTTATGAAGTGTGTGGAATACCAAATAGAGCTGCTCGTAGTAGAATTGGGTGCTTGTACCTTTGAAGAGATGTAAGTTTACCTCCTCTCATTATTCAGTTTGAAGTGTTAGCCGTGATCAGAATGGAGTTGGCCTGAGAATGATAATGATTAATAAAACGCTTGAACAAGGCTTCGGTAGTGGTGGTTGTCTTCCAATTGCGACATGGATATATCTTGGCATAGGTGGTTCGTTATAACCAATTCAGCTTTATAGCCACCTTTGCATATATGAAGTTTGAGAAATCAATGCAAACAGGTAACATTTGCCTGGTGGTCGCCATATAAACACATTTTATGGTAGAAATAATTGGCGTTTTCATGCAACACAATTACTACAGTGACGCACATGACTGTCGATTGACTGTTGAATGAACGTGTCATGAGGAAATAATACACAAAAACATCATTAAGTGATACGATACGCGATCGAAATCCCTTCTAAATATTTTCATACGGGCAGATACATCAACGACTGTTAAGGCTTCTTTGGACCAATGAATTTGATTTACTGTATAAGCTGACTGCATTGTGCTCACTGTTACCATCTGCGGAGCAGAAACACCCATCAGACATTCAATGGCTTTACATCCGGGCCCTTATCTTCAAAAACCTGGCTACATTCCTTAAACTTGGTAGAAGGCTTTTCGATGAAGTTTGACTTGTACAAAGCATGGCTTTAATCAAATCGCTGATGTCATAACAAAACCATCGGATGACAACATTTCAAATATATTTAAAATTTAAGTAGACGTTTTTTGTCATTCCTATTTGCAGGTAGGCAATGTATGAAATGTTCATTAAAGAAAAATGTACTAATTTCAGGCTAAATTGAAAAATGTATCAGACGACATACATTGTCGGATCTACGTGACAAATACTAACACGTAAGTACTTTTACAAATAATATTTCAGTGTACTAAATAAAATTCTTAAACCGATTACCGACTCTAGTACATTAATGACAGTGAAGTCGTTATCGCGTACATTTAATTTTATCGATGTACTGACTTTCATATGATGTCCTCATATGTTCGCATGAAATGAAAACAAAGATAATGGCAGTGTGGCTAGTATTTATTAAGCAGTGGCTACACTAATATTGTTTTATGAACATTGTATCAAAATCATGGCTCTTTTAAAGGTAAGTCAAAAAAATATTCTATACCGGTAATCTTGTAATGAATCATACAACAGCATTTTTATTTCAACTTATGAAAATGTGCACAATTAATATATGTTTTTATAATTAATATATAATTAATCGTAATTTTAGTTGTAACCTTTAGTATAAGTAAACTTAAATATTCGTTATGATACCAATATTTGTTCTGATCTATCGAAATCATATACAGATTTGTGACCCAAACCTAATTCTACCATATGTAAATGTACTTTGGTTCCAGTCAATGGTGGTTTTGGCGGCAGGGTTAACCTTCGCAGCAGGAAGGTAGGTCATTTGCATGTACATGTACGTTTTAAAACATGACAATTTTGATACGTTAATTGCTACATGGCTATGACGGACGATGTACTATGTTCAAGCGATCGTAAACTATGTTATGTTCTTTAATAAAACGACGATTGCTGCGAAATAATTGCAATATCTAAACTGTTTGTAACAAACACTTGCCGTGGCATAGTGGATATGGTGTCCGCCGAGCGATCGGGTGGTCACGGTTTCGAAACGAACTATGGGAGCGTTCTTAACATCAGCCCAAAAGACACCAAGTAACTGTTCTACCCAGGCTCCTTGAATAGTCAAATGGCGTCGATGCTCCAGAGGAGCCCTGCAATTCATTGGAATAAGAAGAAAAAATAGAAGCAGCGAGTAAACATATTGGATATGATATTGAACATAGACTCAATTCCACTCCAAATCTCTATTACTTTGCTGGCCTTTTAGGATTAACTTATATAAGAATAAATGAATACTCTCTTGTGTTGTTGTCGTCATTGTATATGTACTTGCTGCGCATTTCCCATTCCAGTGCGGTTACTTTAAAACAATTAATCCTATTAAAATAAGCATGTACAAAACAGAAACTACGGTTTGACTATTGTTTTTCGTTACCGGCAATCACATGCCTGTCAAATTCTTTCAGTGCCGAGTTCTCAGAATTCATGACTAAATATGGCAAAGTCTATCGAGATGCTACAGAACACTATAAAAGGTATAATGTATAAAATCGTTTTTTATTCTTTATATATCACACAAGAAACATATTTTGGATCAACTTGATTGCAGTTGAACTAATAACAAAGTAAAATGGATTTACACGAAGATAACATCAAATGAGTTCATAAACGTATAATTGCAAGACATTAAACTAGCCTATTGAATTGCAGACATCATCGATACACAGGTTAATTTTGTTGTAGCAGTTCGTTTCCAAATCTTGTGTTGAACAATAAATGAACGTAAGTAATAATATTTCAATAATACGAGTAGCTGCAACCAAAAAGTATTTCTTTTTCTTTTAAGTTTTTTTTTCTACAAATTCTCACATTTCAAACACCTCCGTATTTGTCATAAAATAGCATTTGTCTTTTTGCACGAAAAACAGAATGTCAATATGGCGCTCGAACCTTGCTATGATTGAGCGTCACAATGTCCAGGCCGCGAAGGGACATCACTCTTACACGATGGCCATGAACCAGTTTGGAGATATGGTAAAACCGTTGTTTCATTGATATGCTTTAATTAATGTGTTATTCACTTACAACCGGGGTATCTCAACTTTAAAACATAATTAAAATGTATCGTTTTAGTTTGTATTGTTGTTGCTAATAAAAGTAACATTTAAGAATATGGTACAGTTTAAATTTGATTATCTTGTTTTCTATTTTCGTTCAGTAACTTCTTCATTACTAATCATTGGCCGTAATTTTACGGAGTCATAGGTCAAATACTATTTCTTCAATACTGACTTGTAGACTGCAGAGGAAGTTCGTTCAACTATGTTTGGTTACCGACAACAATCAAACCAACTGAGTACGAGTAATTTCCACAGCAACCTTACGGCACTTCCTGCGTCGGTAGATTGGAAGGCGAAGGGATATGTGACAGCAGTAGGGAATCAGGTACGAGTATGTTGGTACCTACGGCTGCATTATGCAAACCTGCATACCATTTGGGAAAATATTGTACACGTTAACGTTCCTTGAAAAACACACTAACAACTTTTATCACGTATTGGTGTAAACTTCGATAATATATTAATGTAGCATTATAAAGCCTATAAACAAACATAATTCACAATCAGAAACATATGTCCTCTGAATTTTATTTTTATATCCAGGTATGAAAATTTACGTCAGTTCCCTGTCTCTTCCGCTGCAAAGACTACTGTTGTTGTTAAGTTTTAAATAATTGTTTGTTAGTTGTTTTGTGGTTCTATGTATCGTGCTGGCAATAACGTGATTTGTCGATACTAAGAGGTATTGTCTTTCGGCGTCGTGTGGCAGTTTCTCTTTGTATAGGTTTTAGTATGTGTGAGCCGCTCTTATAGGAGTTTAAGGTATGTGCCTGTGTAGCCCGACAGGAACATCACTTTCAGCCTGGATTATCGATAAACAGAGAATGCATTCAAACTACCATAAAAGCGGAAAGTACCGGAAAGTGTTGTCCCTTATTGCCTGTGCGGACTGTGGGACGGCACTTGGCGCACATGGATTAAGCCCCGTTTTCTCAGAGCGTTATTCATATGTGCCTTTTGCGCATGCACGTTTCTAGGGCCAGTGCGGGAGCTGCTGGGCGTTTACCGCTACGGCGGCCCTTGAAGGTCTAAACAAGAAGGTCACAGGGAAACTCGTGGCACTCTCTGTACAAAATCTCATGGACTGTTCTTCTAAACAAGGTATACACTTCCTTTATGATGAATAGTTATTTTAACTTTTTCGATTGTGTTGTTGTTACTTAATTTGTTTTGAAATTCTGTTTCTGTTCTTATTTTAACCAGTTTGCCTTTGTTATTTTTACTTGCATGGTTATGTATTATAGCATTTGAGCCTTTGGTTAGGTTATACCTGTTAATGTGCCCATCCCCTATATCTTATTTACATATGTTAATACGAGATATATTGTCTCACTGGATTTGACAGATATATTTGCTTATATCCTCCATATCGTTCGGGAATACTAGTGCAACACAAAACACAACATAATGAAGACAAGGGAGACAAAAGTGATATTTGTTGTTTTTACCGCCCTTTAGTCGCTCGGGCGAGTATATTCGTCATTCTTTTACGTTCGTGTGTTGGAAACCTTCTGCAAAAGCACCAACACACCAGACCAATTACACAGAAAACGACCATCTTATTTTTGTCAATGTGTGACAATAGTCGAGGTCATTCAGTGCTTATTCATATATGATATGGCTTAAAATTGGGCATTGTGTTTTCCCAGGCAACCAGGGATGTAGTGGTGGACTGATGGACCAAGCATTCACTTACGTCAAGGTCAACGGAGGGATAGACACGGACGCGTCATACCCGTACAACCAATCCCAGCCTGGAGTGGGTAGAGATGTTGAATAAATGTCGTGTTTGTCTAAGATTGAAGTAATTTCAGATTTTAAAAATGTTATTCAATAACCATTTACACCACGTATGTGTTGCAAATGAAGATAATAACGGTTTGTTCTTATGCTTTAACGTGAAAGAAAAAAATATTGAAAAAAGAGACACTTAAAATGTTCGTGTTTGCCTCTTAAAACTTGTGTAAAAGCGTAAACGCACCAAAAATGAAAAAAAGTTTTGTGATATTGAGTATTTGTCGCGTAAACACAGAGAGAAGCACAACTAGAGGGATACATGCAGTTATTTAAATCGTGATCATTTTTTTCTCTATTTCTGTATTTAGCATACATACATTAAATCTTTTCCAGTCTTACAAGTGCCGCTACAACAAGGCCCAAATTGGCGCCAAGTGCAAGGGGTACGTGGATCTGCCGAGGGATAATGAGACAGCCCTGCAGTATGCCGTGGCCGAAATAGGGATCATATCCACGGCCATTGACGCATCACACACCGGTAAGTCAAATTTGTTAAAACAATAAAGGTATTATATATGCATTATCCGGAATTCCCAATTTATAGGCCTCGATACGATACCCCTATATGTTGTTTCTTACACATGCTTTCAATTTTTCATTATCTCAAGGATTTTGATTGCACACTGAAAATGTTTTTTTTTTATCGATATTGAGAAACAACTTCAATAAATTAGACTACAATCTCGACGGCGGTTGTTTTGCCCATATGGAAATAAATCAAAAAGAATTTTTGATTTCACAACTGATCGACGCATTTAATAAATCGAGGATATTTGTTCATGTCAGTGTAAGATCGTTTGTTATTTCACGAGTGATCATAGAAAATATATTTTCACGAGCGGCGCACCACTCACTCACAACTCACTAAATTTGTTTATTTTCACTTCTGTTATTTCACTGCAGAAATGTCAGGAATGTCCGGCTTTTATTACGCGAGCCCATGTTCGACATAACGTTCGTGCAACTATTACTGCGGATGTTCGATACTGAAACCCATAGCCGTTCTTCCAGATTGGAATATGATTATGGGTTTTAGTTTGGCTATCAACATTTAAATATAAGTCGCTCATAATGTATACCGTGTTTATTTTGAATAAACCAAACATAATCTTTACAATATTATATATATTTTTCCAAACCTGATAAAACATTAGAAAACTTCTCATTTGTGTTGCACTCAATAATTATCAATCAACTATTCACAATATATATGCGCCTAGTTCTATATATATATATATATATATATATATATATATATATATATATATATATATATATATATATATATATATATATATATATATATATATATATATATATATATATATGTTTATTTCCACTGCATGCACAATACCCTTTATCTTGCATCAAAGTTTCCGTGTGTTGTCCGCATAAACATAATTATCGACTAGCAAATTAGGGAGCACTATAAGGACTCTGACATGCGACGGCATGTTATCGGTCCGAAGATTTTCAATGTGTAAGATTTGTATATTAGACATATTAGTCTCGCTCCGTACAAGCTCATGCATTTTTATCAAAGGTTTCATGTACTACAAGAGCGGCGTCTATGACGAGCCCGCCTGCAACCCGGACCAAATAGATCACAGCCTGGCCGTTGTTGGATACGGAGTCGAGAACGGCGTTGAGTTCTACAACTGCAAAAACAGGTGAGCTAATGTTTGTCCGAAATAAAACTATCGGAACATCTTATTTTTGATTAGTTTGTCCGATAATACAGGATCAATCGTCAGAGGCGCCATCTATTGTACCCGATGCTTTTGGCTCCCTTGAACCGTGATGTCATCAAAAGGCTTTGCCTTATTATACAAGAATGTTAATATTTACAATGTCTACGACTGAAATGGAAACGACATCTCAGTATAACATGTTAATTTATTAACCTAACAAAATGCAGATGGCAATGACCATATATTACATGCATTAACAAATATGCAAAACCATCACTCAATGCTCTTCTTCTGCAGCTGGGGAACAGAGTGGGGAGAGGCAGGCTTCGTGAAAGTAGTGCGCAACAAGAACAACCAATGTGGAATAGCCACCGAGGCAAGCTACCCTACTATGTAAAGGGAGCGGTGTAACATAACAGACAATGATTCTAGTAAATCTGAGTGGGTAGGATCTTGACAACCAGACCAGACCAGCATTT
Organism: Dreissena polymorpha; assembly: GCF_020536995.1. NCBI lineage: Eukaryota > Metazoa > Mollusca > Bivalvia > Myida > Dreissenidae > Dreissena > Dreissena polymorpha. Next base: position 65,078,002 of record NC_068368.1, on the reverse strand, counting down.
CTTCGTTCCACAAATATCATCCATGTTGACACCGTATGCTGTCGTGTTACATTTTTTGAAGCTGGTGGCTCAACATGTGTTATCATAAAAATAAACGTACAAAAACATTTATAATGTTTATCTATATGAAGATAAAGAAAAAGTACAAAATACGATTTTGTGTATTTTCGACTTTATTTTATTATTATTGTCATATTGCCAGAATTGGCATTATTTGTTAAATTAGCTAAATAATTAGATTGCAGCATGAATCCATCCTCTCGTTCGACTAATATTTATATCTTAAGACTGGATTGGGCAAATTTGTCAGCAGCATTTTTGTGCAGAAATGGCGATGATGTTAGTTACAGAAATCGCCAGACCTTTCACAATTGTCTCCCCTGATTGCATTCAGCGGCTTACATAGGAAAAAACGTTCAACATTTGACGCGATATCTTTTAAAGATTGTATATAATTATAAAACAAAATATCATCGTAACACGTTTCAAAAGGAAGGGCACGAAGTCTGATAGATAAATATCAAATGCACATGAAAAATCGCGTTATCAGTGAATGTAATGCAGCGCAAGAAAGTTCTCGTTAAATGAGGTCTACATGTATGTAGGTTTTTGAGTCCTTAGCATTCAGACGATTCCATCAATTATACCCTTTTTATAACTTAACATGTCGATGTATAGTCATTAAACTTCTTACATTTGCATATACTTTAATCACTAGTCCTGCCTAAAGGTGTTGGAAACAGTTACATCTCCTGATCAGTGTAAATTATCTCTTGTAGACTTCTAAAAAGGTAGCGATGGCAAAGAATAAACGGATATCCGAATACAGAGTAAGTATCCGGATAATAAAAGCGGATCCGCATACTTGATTAAACGATATTAACCCTATCAAATGCAAACTTATCGTATATAAGGTCCAATTCGAATCCTTGTTTTATGCTACGATCTAGGGAGGAAGGGTTAGTGAGGGAATGAGAGAAAGAGGGAGATAGAGATACCTTACCTGAGTTTGTTTCAGTGGTTCGATGTTTATTTAAAGTAAGTAACGTGTTTTTGCGACTTTGATATTGTTCTTATAAACTAAATAACTAAATAATACGTCTATACTGTTTATTATTTTGTTAACATATTTTAAGCACGTATTCATATTGTTGTGATGTTTGTAGTAGCCTTTTCCGGGTTACTAATGAAATATTACGGATATCCGGATACATTCGGATATCGGATACGGTTATCCGAATATCGATTTCGGATACGATTCTCATCCATATTTAATACAATAAAAGAACAGAACAATTCAATCTATAACGCGGCTTAAATCATTTGATACATTTACACAACAAAGTTTTTTTTTATTTATGAGATGATCCACTTCGAGTGTCAAGTCAATTTGTTAAGCAATTTTCATGATGATTGGGCAAAAAATGTTACTCTTTTATGTGATGCTTTTAAACGGCTCTCATACGGACAAGAGTCTTATTCTAGCCAACAAAAATCAACAGAGCAAGTATATTTATGTGCTATATGATATGTATTTGATATACAACACTGCATTAAATTATATTGAAGATATGCACTGTTCGAATAGCATGGTCATTTATTATAGTGAATTTTAGAATTGAAGAATATTGCAATTACCAGTTGCATCTACTTAATTAAGTACGAAAGGCTATCGCCTGAACAAAAACCTCCTTTAGGAAATAACACGCATTTTCCTTCTCTTTGACGATTTCATCAGACGGTGCCATTTTTAGTTACAATGCTTCAATAATGTTAGGTAAAGAGTTGGACCAGATGCATGAATAATACTCATATTATGAATGCGCAAAATTGAATAAAAGCAATAAGAGCCAATAGAAAATATCGTTTAGAATGAAAATTATATATGAAATATGTTTAAGATAGATGCCGCTATTGAAATGGTACTTTCAGTATTAATGATCATTACGCATAGTTATTAGTCAATTTATTATAGTCTATTCTCAAAATACTATTAAATGATCATCATCATTATCAACCATATCATCAGCATCCTATCAACATCATTAGCATACAAATAATAACCCAAGAACAAAATAGGAGCGGTTGTTTGTATTTGACAGGACATTCGACATATAAATGCAAAAAAAAAACTATTCTTCTGACGCCCGTATGTGTGCCATGTGTAACGGAGATCGACCTCAATGGCACCGCTCAGTTGATGAGTCTCGAGATGACTGTAAACGGTGTAACATCTTTGTTCAGATGTCTAAAGAGCTGAAACGATACTATTTAAATGATGTAGGGCATGTTATTATGAATACTTAACATGCACATGTGTGGCATGTGAAAAGTGCAAATTTATTCATAACAATTCGACGGCAAGTATATACCTTAAATCAAGAGTTACGGTTTGAATAAACCGATCCCCGCCGATGCCCAAAGTGCACACAGGACGCCTCCAACGCCAATCAATCACGTTAAGTTGTGTAAATATTATAAATTTACAAATGTTAAACAAATTTGAGAGACTTGATAACACTCGTGTCAAAACTTTCTTACAGCTTAAATCGGCTTGTTTCGCCATTTAGTTATTCAACAATAAATGGAATTCGAAGGATATATTCAATGTGAATGAAGCACTTTCTGTATCTCGACAGCTTGACAAGGCAAAACTGACATACTGATGATACTGGTATTTTAGTTATCAATTTCAGTCACATTTTGCTTTATAAATTCTGTTCGAGCATTTTGCGACTTATTGAATGGCTATGATACCCGATATCCACATGTCATATGGGATTTGCATATCACCAAGCTGTCCTGAAATACAACATTGATTACAAACTCTTTACTCAAATTACTGGTATGTATGAATTCTTTCTTCTTTCTATTTAAGTAGTTGATATCATTATAGTCCAAATAATTAGACGTAATTTACCGTTTAGTCTATGTATATCGACCTCATATTAATAGGAGTAGATATGATGTTAAAGGGGCCTTTTCACAGATTTTGACATGTTTTGAAGTTAGTCATTAAATGCTTTATATTGATAAATGTAAAAGCTCCAGTTAAAATTCCAGAATAAAATTCTTTAAAAAAAGTAGTACGCAGCAGGGCTCGAACCAGTGACCCCCTTAGTCCTTGAGTAAAAACGCATTAGCCTGCTCAACTATTCTGGCAAGTATAAATGGTTGATGTATTTTATACCTTATATAAGCTATCTTCGTAGTTTCACACAATTAAACAACAATAACATAACTCTCCAAATTATTCAATCGTTTCGCGTTGCAACGCATTATAATTTTTAAATCGTTAAAAGAAGCATATAATGGCTATATAAGACCATGGTAAATGTTCATTAATACTGTTTCCTAAAAATAACATAACTAAAACGAAAATTTGCGAATCCGATACAACTTTTTTCAATTTTTGTCAATTTACAAGAACGTGAAAGATCCCTTTAAAGTTAAATGAACGGTATCCCAGTAAAAGAGACATTAAGGCGATTGTGGCCAGTTAAAATCCAGTTCAGCCTGCAGTTGCTTGAAAGCTGTTTGCTTAAGAGCGGTTCAATGACAAATAGTTAAATTGGATACTGATTAGACTGCCCTTTTCCTATGACCTGGCTAATTAAATTCAGAAGCCTGGTAACAGTTTAAAGTTAATGTTACCAATGTGTCAGACCAGGGCCTGCATTTTGAAATCTCGGACATGCATGGTCAGAAGATGTCATTTAAGATTACACATTTTTTTCAAACACATACAAATGCATACAAATATAAATAGTAAAATGCACTAAGTCAGAAGGCATTTGACTTCGGCTGGTGCCTTGGCACACCAGGTGTCTCGGTTGCAATAGTTTGATGGACTCAAATACTTGGATGAGTAGTTACATTATATACAGTATATCAAACAGTATAATTTATTATTAAGCTCCCCTTCGAAAAAGAGAGGATATATTGTTTTGCACATGTCGGTCCGTATGTCCGTTCACCAGATGGTTTCCGGATAATAACTCAAGAATGTTTATGCCTAGGATCATGAAACTTCATAGGTTCACTGATCATGACTCGCAGATGACCCATATTGATTTTGAGGTCACAAGGTCAAAGAGCAAGGTCACGGTGACCCGGAATAGTAAAATGGTTTCCTGATGATAACTCAAGAACGCTTATGCCTAGGATCATGAACTTCATATGTAAATTGATCAATGCTCGAAGATGAGCACTATTGATATTGAGGTCACTTGGTCAAAGGTCAAGGTCACAGTGACCCAAAATAGTAAAACGGTTTCGGGATGATAATTCAAGAACGCTAATGCCTAGGATCATGAAACTTCATAGCTTCATTGATCATGACTCGCAGATGAACCCTATTGTTTTTCAGGTCAATAGGTCAGAGGTTAAGGTCACGGTGACCCAAAATAGTAAAATGGTTTCCCTTTTGATAACTCAAGAACGCTTATGCCTAGGATCATGAAACGTCATTGATACATTGATCATGACTCGCAGATGACCATTTTTGAGGTCACTAGGTCAAAGGTCAAGGTCACGGTGACCCGAAATAGTAAAATGGTTTCCGGATGATAGCTCAAGAACGCTTATGCCTAGGATCATGGAACTTCATAGGTACATTGATCATGACTCGCAGATGACCCCTAATGATTTTCAGGTCACTTGGTCAAAGGTCAAGGTCACAGTGACTCAACTTTGAAAAATGGTTTCCGGATGATAACTCAAGAATGCTTACGCCTATGATCATGAAACTTCTTAGGTACATTGATCATGACTGGCAGATGACCCCTATTAATTTTCAGGTCACTTGGTCAAAGGTCAAGGTCACAGTGACTTGACACAGTAAAATGGTTTCCGGATGATTACACTAGAAAGCTTACGCCTAGGATCATGAAACTTCATAGGTACATTGATCATGACTCGCAGATTACCCCTATTGATTTTCAGGTCACTAGGTCAAAGTTCAAGGTCTCAGTGCCCAATAACGTATTCACACAATGGCTGCCATTACAATTGACAGCCCATATGGGGGCATGCATGTTTTACAAACAGCCCTTGTTTAAAAAAATGTTTTCATGTAGTATACTTATATTGATATTTACAAAATTGATGCATATGCAATGAATATTTCATATCATGAACTCTTTTTCTAATGGATATTTAACTAGTTCCTACATTAAATACAGTCAAGTATATGTTAAGTAGTATCTGTACACATTGGAAGATTAAATTTGTACATCAAATATTATTTTTTAATTGTTTTAAAAGATATAGTTCAAATGTTCATACTAGATTAATTTAGAACATTGGTAATGTCACGGAGATCTAAAGTCCGTGGTCATGTGGTAATTAAACATTTTTAAATATAACCACTTTTATATGGAGTCCTGACCAGATCTGAAATGCATACTAGTTTCCATTTTCTCTGTCACCCTGGTCTTCTCCTAACAAAATGGCAAATTATATGCAGAACCGTTCTTTATACACAATGGTTGAATGACAAAATTGACATCCTTTACACATGGAAATTTCACTTTGACAGTCATGGAAAAAGAGCCTGCACAACACAGATCAAAAATACTTTTCATTTGTGGATAATCCCATATCTTGAAACTCTATGTGCATAAATATCTCAAGTCTTCATGAAATCAGGACAACAAAAAATGATTCTAAGTACTTAATTGACCTGGCTATTGTAATCAGATTATTATAAGCTCAATTAGTCTATTTATGTCATATGCTTTGTGTAATGTAAACATACACACACTATTGCAGGTACATGATAGCAATAAATAATTACAAAGCCATCCATACAATGAAGTTCAATGGCAAAGCCTGTGAGAAAATTTTCGCATTGAGTGTAATTACACAACGTGCTCATGGTGAGCTTTTGTGATCGCTTTATGTCCGTCGTGAGCCGTTAACATTTGCCTGGTAAACACTGTGGATGCAACGTTTATAGTCCAATCTTCATAAAATTTGGCCAGAATATAAGTCTCAATGATACCTTGGATCAGTTCGAAAATGGCTGCCAGGCCCAGGGGGTGGGGCATTTTTCATTATATTGCTATAGCAAAACATTGTTAACACTCGAGAGGTCACATTTATTTTCCGATCTTCATGAATTTTGGTCACAATATTTGTCCTTATAATATCTTGTTATCTCAGGTGAACGACTTTGAGCCTTTCCGGCCATCTTGTTTGTTCATCTTACCATTTGAAGAAAAGATATCATTGCACAGATGTCTTTACTTTTAGAATGTGTTACGCTGCATTTCTTATGTGGCTTGTTCGGGGTATATTGTTAAGCACATGTTGGTCAGTCCGTCAGTCGGTCCGTCCACCAGATGGTTTCCGGATGATAACACAAGAAAGCTTAGGCCTAGGATCATGAAACGTCATAGGTACATTGATCAAGACTGGCAGATGAACCCTATTGATTTTCAGGTCACTAGATAAAATGGAAAGGTCACAGTGACTAGAATGCTTAGGCCTAGGATCATGAAACTACATAGGTACATTGATCATGACTGGCATATGGCCCCTATCTATGCTCAGGTCATTAGGTGAAAGGTCAAGGTCACAGTGAGTCAAAGCATTTGAATGATTTCCGGATGATAACTCAAGAATTCTTACGTCTAGGATCATGAAACTTCATAGGTACATTGATCATGACTTGCAGATTACCCCTATTGATGGATGGTAAGGTTACTAGGTCAAAGGGTAAGGTCAAAGTGACTCAAAACAGTCAAATAGTATCCGGATCATACCTCAAAAATGCTTACGCCTAGGAACATTAAACTTCATAGGTACATTGATCATAACGTGTATATAACCATTATTGATTTTCAGGTCACTTGGTCAAAGGTCAATGTCACAGTGACTCATAACATTAAAAAGGTTTCCTGATGATAACTCAAGAATAGTAAGGCCTAGGATCATGAAACTTCATAAGTAAATTGATCAAGACTGGCAGATGATTCCTATTGATTTTCAGGTCACTAGGTCAGAGGTCAAGGTCACAGTGACAAAAATGTATTCACACAATGGCTACCACTACAATTGACAGCCAATATAGGAGGCATGCATGTTTTACAAACAGCCCTTGTTTGTCTTATGTTGGTAAATGTTCATCTCGGTCAATTCTTGGTTAAGTTTGAAAGTAGGTCATATGTGGTCCAAACTAGGTCAACAAACCAAATCACGGAAAAGGTTACTGAACACTTCAGAGGTCACATTTTCTTCCAGATCTTCATGAAAATTGGACAGAATGTTATCTCGATGAAATAAAGTTTCAGTTTGAAAGTTTGTAGTTTGTCAAAAACTAGGTCATTAGGTCAAAATATAGAAAACTTCCTTTACCTTTGTACACGTCACATTATCTTCCTGATTTTCATGAAAATTGCTTACAATGTCCATCTTAATCAAATCAAAAGCTGAATTTGCAAGTTGGTCATGTGCAGGCTAAAGCTAGATTACAACTTAGTCAAATCATACACAAGTTTTTGACACTATAGAAGGAGTTTTGGGTGAGCGATACAGGGCTATCTTGTTTTAGAACAGCCTGTAGTAAGAAAGGGAAGGTATTGTATTTGTTTCAAAAGTAGCATTTTATTGTATTTGAAGTAACTGAGCAATTATATGATGTCATAATATTGGTTATTTTGCTCACTTGTTATAATGTGACAAGGTGAGCTTTTGTTATCACTCTTTGTCTGTTGTATTTTATCCAAAGTTTATTGTGAACACATAAGATATCATTTTACAATGTTTAAATTTGGGTGTTACCTCTTTGCCAGATTCTTATGAAACTAGTCACCTCTATGTCATTTTGGGTTTCATATTCTATCAAAAATTAGGGCACTATGTCAAATATAAGAAAAGGTCTGTTAATACTTTAGTGGTCACATTCTCTCTCTGATCCACTTGTAAATTGGTTAGAACATTATTTTAAATTATTTCAAAGTCAAGCTTGAAAGTAGCATACTAGTATTCAACATTAAGGTCACAAGGTCCAGTCTCAGTGATAAACAGGTCACGTTCCAAAGTGGGTCATGTGCTTCCAAGCATTTGATCAATAACTAAAATCATTAAAATCTATGTTAACACTTACATTTTTTACCTGATCTTCATGGCAGTTGATCAGAATGTTCAAATAAATAAAAGTAGGAACTCGGTAACAAGGCTCAACTAGATCGGATAGACGCAAATAGTTTATTCATACTCACGATGCCTTTTGTTCTAGATCTTCATGAAAAAATAGTTAAAACCACTAGGAATCAGTTTCAGGTGAGCCACATTGTGCTGTTAAAGCTATCTATGTATAGTATAGATTGTTACAAAACCTTGTTTATCAATAGACATAAATGAAAAAAATGGCTTTCTAAAAGTTGTAGTCTTGGATGATATATTCATCAACTTATAATCTACGACAATCTTTTGAGAAGAAACACAAAGTTTGACTATTATTATACCCCAACATTCTGTGATTGGGGGCTAGCACAGGAATTCTCAATTATGTTCCTTGAAAAATAATGGGTTAGCATATTGTTGCTGTTTTATCCAGTTGTCTGGACCATTACTCCCAAAAGAATTGTAAGTTCAAATATGAGATAGTTAGGTAAATAAATCTCATTGAAGGGAGTGCAGTGTCCAAGAACGAAAACGAATGCACCACAACCATTAACTATTGACCTGCGGATAAATGACAAGCAATAAAAATTACACAATTGCGGTGATGTAGATTAACTTAAATGGATGCTTATTTATTTTATGCTTTCCGGTGATTTATACCGAAATATCAGTGAAATAAACTGGTATTTCACTGTTTTAAACAGTGAAAAATAACAGTAAAAATATCGATATTTTTCGCTGGGAAAATCGATATTCCACCGAATCCAACAAATATCCTCTATATATCCATCCTCTTCAAAAGCATCGTCAAACCAGTACTTTCAGTACTTTGATTACTTTATTTACTATAGTATTGCAAAATTACAAACGTGAAAGTAATGTTACCGATTATTTAGAAAAAAAGTAAAGTAACCGATTATTTATACCTACATATGTTCATTAAGGGCGGGCGGTCGGGGTTATCACCCTTTCGTGTTCCTTTTCCAAAACTTGTGCCTGTCAAATACACACCTCTAATGGCGACTCAATATATTTGCGAAGTATATACATACCCCAAAACGAAAAACTTTTGCGCTTTCGCGCTAAATCTCAAACACAAAGCCTGTGTATTTTTCAACATATGTGCGCATATATTACTCAAATTAACAAAATTTAAATGTGTTTTTAACATAATGCTAATTGCTTTTACTCGCGACATGCTTAAAGTCGCATTTTAATATGTCATGGAACGAGACATAGTTAACTGCAAACATTTAATTGAATTTTCTATGTATAAAATGGCTTATTTCATATGTTACTATATTTAGTAACAAAATTGGCCGTTTTTTCGCGAATAACTCGTAAAAATCTCGGTATTGAGCAACGTGCAAATAACCGGTTATTGGCACACTGTGCCAAAATCGGTTATTTGCAAACTTCCGGTTATCTCGCAGCAACGGCGGATCGTCGGCACGCGTTGACGTTACGTCATTGACGACCTGAGCGTCAACATAAAATGGCGTATGAACGGGTTTTGGAATGTTTTTTTTCTCAAAACCGGCTTTCCGTACTTTTATTTTTCATGCAACTGATAGCGCAATTTATGACGTATGTTGTATGACGTAATTTCTCTGACGAAACACACTAGTTTGAGTTAAACTATCTGGATTTTATAGACATGTTGGGCGTGTTGTATTTTAACAGCCATGCCTAGACCACTCGACCATCTACGCTCATGTTAAGATCGGATGTATTTTTTTTGCTATATAAGCAACCCTCGTAGTTTCCCAAAATATCGTTTCGCGTCGATATGACGCTTTATCTGTTGGACGACCATTTAAAGGGTCATATCAAAGGTATTTAATTTTCATGGACAAAAACTGTCCTTTTTTTCCTTGCGTTCATTTTAAGCATGTTTTGATGTTCTTTCGTTCTATAATTGTTTGCATACTTTTTTATCAGAATATCCGAAATATATTGCAGTTATTTCGCAACCGGTGTTTCAGTAAAAAATATATGCGTGAAAATAAACTGAATATATCCGGATATCCGTATTCTTTTATAAGTAAACCGGAAAAGGCTACTACAAACATCACGTCACTGTGAATACATGCTGAACACTGGTAACAAAATAATGAACAGTACAGTATTATTATTAAATTATTCAGTTTATCAGAATACTGTGAAAGTCTCAAAAATACATTATTTCGTTTAAATAAACTTCATGCAACTGAAACAAACTCTAGCAAGGTATCTCCCTCTCCCTTCCTTCCTAGACCATAGAACAAAACACGGATTGGGTATTTAGGCACCTAAGCTTTTATCACCAATGTGATGGAGTAACGTCACGTTCACCGGCAGAGCTTAAGACCAATTAAAGATATATCAGATGGGGCAATCACGTGATAGTCAAGGTGGCGACGTCCATACCGAGACAGTTATTTTTCGCCGTTTTGTACCCTTTATTTTTTCTGTTTATTTTTTAAATGACGCTCACTTTCCAGCCATATCAGTAAAAGGGTGATTTGCGTTTATTTCGTATTTAAAGTCGCTTTATATCTCGACTTTACTCCCCGCAAATTTTCTTAGTGGAGCATTAATAAGGACATCCCGCTAAGAAATTTCGCACCGAGTCAAGTCGAGATAGAGAGCGAATATTACTATGAAATAAAAGCCAGTAACTTTCTAACTAATATAGCTGGAAAGTGAGCGGAATAAAAAATAATGATAAAAGTGATAAAGGGTATAAAACGACGAAAACTACCTGCCTCGGCATGGACGTCGCCATCTTGTTTGTCACGTGATTATCCTCTCTGTATATGTCAGTCTGTCAACGATTTCGGGAAAACAGATTAACCTCGAAACGTACGAAAAGTGTGCATGAGGATATGGTTAACATCGTTTAATCAAGTATTCGGATCTGCTTCGGATACTAGCTCTTTGTTCTGATATACGGTTATTCGCTGCAATCGCTAGTATTTAAGAAATCTTCAACAGATAATTTACACAGTCCAGGACACGTAACTTACTTCGTCACATACTTTATCTTATCATCAACTGTCGCACGCAAGTTCAGACTGTTCACTTTCAACGAGAAGAAAGCCATGTTTCCAACATCCTTAAGCAGGACAAGTGTATATATATATATATATATATATATATATATATATATATATATATATATATATATATATATATATATATATATATATATATATTAGAGATGGCAACGGTTAATCGGTTAACCGGTTATCCGGTTCTTAAGAAGGTTAACCGATTACAAAATTAATATCCGGTTACTCTAAGAGAAACGCATTTTTTAATGAACGCAAGAAATGCTCAAATCGTTATTTTTGTTTAATTTCATATACTGTATTGGCTAATCCGCTTATCTGATCGCAAATTATCGGCAATTACCACGCCGTGATGCTCCCCTGTGGATCAAAAGCGATTAGAGTTGTAAACCATCGGGGTGCAGCGGATTAAGGAGCAGGCACACGAGCAATTAGCACCTACTCTGCAGTGTGTTTGTTTAGCAAAGTTGGACACTGTGATTCCATCCGATCACTGTTGTTTTAACAACTATTGCAAACTTAAACGCCACAATAAGGACATTGAGTACAAACAGGCCTTAACAACAGAGGTTTGAAAACCACTTTGCCCATTGCAAAATATATTTACGCTTATTGCCAATTGTTATGAATCAGCAAACTGTAATGCACGTAATTCTTAGAGGATAATGGGGTGTTAATAAAACACAACATAATTCAGAATCTGCACTAGCTTTTATTGATCAAGATGTAGAAACAATAATTACATGTAAATGACATGAAGCTAATATTACAACAAAGAAATATCACTGTTCACTGACAGGCATATAAAAAATGTCGGAAATGACTTTCGGAAATGACTAAGTATTAGATTCAAAATATATAATATTAAATTTAGAATTTAATTCCCAATTTAAAGGACCAACATAATTTGTAAAGAAACAGTATTTAATTGATAAAATGGTTAAAGTAATTATGTTATAAGACAATCAACAAGACAGCGTATATTGGCATATACATGTAATTGTTTATAAACGTATACGTTTTTTGTTATTTATGTGGTACAAAGACAGTCGGTTAACCGGTTAACCGCTCGAATATCGAAACAGGTTAACCGGTTACGGATTTGCTTAGCTTTGCCAACCCTAATATATATATATATATATATATATATACCAATATCCAATATATATATTAGGGATGCAAGAGGTTAACCGGTTAACATACCGAACGACCAGTTAACCGGTTACATTTTCGGCAAAAGGTTAACCTGGGAAAAAATTGATTGTGTTTTTTTTTTCATCGAATAACTTGTACGTTTTTATTTTTTTCGCGTGACATGCTGCCAAATTGCGCTGGCGACTAGTTAAAACAACATTCCGCACAGTCGACGGTAATAAATAACGTGTCAACAAACACAGCAATAAAGCAATAAATCAATACCTTTATGATAACAAATAGGGGTTAGTTTTGATAATTTGCACTATGGTTTTGTTTGACTCGAAAATTTAACTAGCGAACTGCGGGGAGTGGGGGCTATTAGCGAAGACGTAATTGACACGTTTATCGAGCTCGCGATAAAAAAACAGTTTAGACAATGCACGGCTTTTTGATGTTTTGTTAACCAATATCCAACACTGATTGCTCGCGAAAATACCGTGTTTTATAAGTAACATTTTTTTCAGGAATGCATTCGTAGTTAAAATCTTGTCGAGTTAACGTCGTTTTTGTTTTTGAGAAAGTATTACCATTATTGTAATTTACGTCACCAACGATGCCACCATTACCGTCCGAGGTATGGAAACTTTTCAGAAAATTGGCAGACAAGAGCACTGCATCTTGTCTGTTATGCAATACAACAATTAAACTGCATGGCGGCACCTCAAATCTGCGAAATCATATAAAATTTAAGCATCCGTCCGTTGATAACAACAAGGCCAGTCCGGATGTGGCAAAGCAACAGACGTTACACCAGGTTTTTGGCCCCCGTCCTTCGTCGAGCGAGGCGATCAATCAGGCCCTTGCAAATTTCGTGGTCCAGGCATACGTGCCCATGAAAATCGTGGAACACGAGAGTTTTCGTCATCTGATGCAACTTCTGAATCCGCAGTACGAGGTGCCTTCTAGAACAACCGTCAGGGCGCGCATTGACCAGCAGTATGATGACGCAAAGAAGTCTCTGCTGTCCAGTCTTCAGGGAAGCACGTTAGTCGCCCTCACAACTGACTCCTGGACATCCAATGCCACAGAGGCATACCTCACAGTAACCGTACACTACATCAAAGAAGACTCGTCAATGGAGTCGCGCATACTAATGACCCGCGCCATGCCAGAGCGACACACCGGCGAAAACCTTGCTATTCGCCTTAAGGACTGTGTGGATGAGTTTGGTCTGAAGGGACGTGTTGTAGCATGTGTTCACGACAATGCCAGAAATATGGACTTAGCCGGCCGGCTGTGTTCGGACTGGCAGGACCTCCCGTGTTTCGCGCACACCCTTCAGTTGTGCGTGAAGCCGGTCATGGACATTCCGTCAGTAGCAGACGTGATGTCGAGAGCACAAAAGATCGTCGGCCACTTTCAGCATTTCACAACCATGACAGCAGAGCTGCGATCGCGACGAGTTGTCATGCAACTTCTTGACCATGACCTAATTCAGGATGTTCCGACGCGCTGAAATTCGTCGCAGATGATGTTGCAACGCGTTGTGAAGCAGCGTCGTGTTGTTACTGACATCCTACTCAACCCACGCATAACCGGGAAGCGTGACAGGGATCTCCTGTCCGATTGATTTTCACTGCGTGTAGTGTATCACTGATTTATTTTGCAGACAGAACTAGGAGCTGTGAATAAAAAATTAACTCAGAATCTGAATGTGAGTGCTTTATTTTACCCACATTTTTAAATATAAAATGAACATTAAACGATAATAATTCGACCACGGACGCTGAAATGCAAATAACAAAATAATTGAAAATATGCAATTATCCAATAAAGAGAGATGCGGATTCATTGAAACACATGACCCTCTTTGCGTCAACCTGAAAGGAAAAAACATGTTTATATTAGGTCAATTTGAGCTTAAAAAATGAAATAAAATTAACAAAGAAACACACCATTGTGTGAGCGATATGACGCGAACGTAATATAAGCGGTCCAATCAAAAATAAAATGATGACGCAAGCGATCTCAAATTAGAAATTACTTTCGTTTCTATAGAGCGGTTCGAGCAGTATGACATTTTTATGTACTCTAACATTGAAACTACATATCGCGTTTCGGTTAACCGGTTAATAACCGGTTACGGCAAAAGGTTAACCGGTTACTGATTTTTGTAACCTCTTGCATCCCTAATATATATATATATATATATATATATATATATATATATATATATATATATATATATATATATATATATATATATATATATATATATATATATATATATATATATATATAAATTGCTTATGTCGGACTCGAAATCCTACATACAACCTAATTTAACGAAAACTTTATTATGCTACATTACAGTCACTGATAACGTGATATTTCATATGCATTTCCTATTTATCTATGAGACATCGTGCCCTTTCTTTCGAAACGTGTTACGATGATATTTTGTTTTATAATTATATACAATCTTTAGAAGATATCGCGTCAAATTTTGAACGTTTTGTCCTATGTAAGCCGCTTAATGCAATCAGAGGAGACAAATGTGAAAGGTCTGGCGAGTTCTGTTACTAACATCATCGCCATTTCTACACAAAAATGCACATGCTAGTATAATAAGTATAGTATAATGGTATAATAAGCCAAAGCCTTTTATTTTGATGACATCACGGTTCAAGGGAACCAACGCATCGGGCACAGTCGATGACGCCTCATACGATTGATCTTGTATTATCGGACAAACTAATTACAAATAAGTTGTTCCGACATTCCTATTTGGACAAACGTTAGCTCACCTGTTTTTGCAGTTGTAGAACTCAACGCCGTTCTCGACACCGTACCCGACAACGGCCAGGCTGTGGTATATTAGGTCCGGGTTGCAGGCGGGCTCGTCATAGACGCAGCTCTTGTAGTACACGAAACCTTGGATAAAAATGCATGCGTTTTTACGAGCCTCGTTACGGAAAAACGTGTCTCAATGCATGCGAATAGAGTGTCTACCCAGATCAGCCTGCCCAGTCCTCACAGGTTACTCATGGAAGACACTGTCCGCCTAAATCAAATTTTCGCTAAAAAAGAAACTTTCTCAAAATAAAACATTCAATAAAAGTTGAACGTGTTGCCCTGATTACCCTGTGCGGATAGCAGAGGCTGTTAATGGAGCAATATACGCTCATGCATTGAGGCCCATTTTCTTGGAGCAAGGCATATAATGTATAATATACAAATCTAACACATTGAACATCTTCGGATCGATAACATGCCTTCGCATGACAGTGCTCTTATAGCGCTCCCGTAGCAAATGGTAGGCTATACCACACCGTTATGGCGGAATTGTCCGAGAGTTCCTGATTGGCTAGTCGATTATATAGAAATAGGCGCATATATACAGTAGACTCTGCCAATACCGGAGATTCTAAATACCGGAACTCTCCCGATTCCGAACGGACGGGCCAGTCGAATTTCTTTGTTAAAAAATGTTGAATAAACCGAACTCTCTCAAAACCGGAAACCGAACGGATATCTCCGTGAATTTGGTCATTTTCAACGTAAAATACATTGAGTACACCGGACGGTCCAAATTCTCAAGACGCCCGAGGCGTGAAAATTACAATCAGTCAGTACAGCGCGTACGGTGTCACACATTTTGCTCGCGCAATCATCGATAATCGGATTAAACATATCATAAAGGTATCAAGTCGTCACCGCGCTAAACAAGTCCGATTAAATAATGTAAAACAAACTGTGAATGTCTATATTAGACGAGCGGTAACAGCAACACGTGATTGACTCGATCGTTTTATTAGGTTTATGATTAACAATTTAATTACACAATGCATGCCGTTGCAACGATCACTTTCTTGTGATCTTCTCGGGTAGTTAAAAGATCTTATAGCCATGTTTTTAACGCTTAAATGGTTGTTTGTTTGTTTGTCAGATAAAACTGTGAGAAATATGACCGTTAAATATCCATCCATCTGTCTGCATTGCCTTTTCTTAATTTCAATCGCATCTTCAGCATTAATAGTCTCAAATCTACAAGTTTTCTCAAATCGTTATTCGTCAAAATAGCCTTTGAGGTTTAATTAATTCAGAGCTATTTATAGCGAACTCGAAAACGACTCACTCGCCCATATGACAAATGTTACGTATATGCATACTATTGGTAAACCGGAACTCTCTGAAAACCGGACGATCAGGCCGGTCCCCAGACCGTCCGGTTTTCAGAGAGTCTACTGTACTGTGAATAGTTATATGATAATTATTGAGTTCTACAAAAATGAGAAGGACTTTTATGAATTTGAATGTGGTCCGTCATGTTTGGGAAAATATATATAACAGTGTTAAGATTATGTTTGGTTTATTTAAAGTAAAGATGGTTAACAATTTGAGCGACTTATATTTACATGTTGATAGCCCAACTAAAACCGATAATCATATTCCAATCTGGAAGAATTGAATTGGGTTTCAGTATCGACCATCCGCTGTTACAGTTGCAAGAAAATTATGTCGGACATGGACTCGCGTAATCGAAGCCGATATAAAATGATATTGTTAAATTCCTCGGTCAGTTGTAAAATCAAAGAGCCTTTTGTGTTAATTTTCTATGGGCTAAACAACCTTCGAGTTTGTAGTCTATTTTTTTGAAGTTGTTTATCAATATCGATACGTTATTTTTTAAACATTTTCGGAGTTCAATATAAATCCTTTAGGCAATGTAAAAATGAAAGCATTTGTTAGTAACAACATTTAGGAATTTCATTTGATGCATATATAATACCTTTATTGTTTTAGCGAATTTGACTTACCGATGTTTGATGCGTCAATGGCCGTGGATATGATCCCTATTTTGGCAACGGCATGCTGCAGCGCCTTCTCATTACCCCTCGGCAGATCCACGTACCCCTTGCACTTGGCGCCAATGTGGGCCTTGCTGTAGCGGCACTCGTAAGACTGGAAAATATTTAATATGTGTATGCTTAATACTGGAATAGAGAAAAAATGATCACTTATGATACAACTACATGTACCTCTATTTGTGTTTACGCGACAAATATTCAATAGCACAAATAAACTTTTTTCTTTTTGGTGCGTTAACGCTTTAAACAATTTTGTAAGAGGCAATGGCGAAAAATTTATTGTCTCTTTTTTTCAATATTGTTTTCGTACACGTTATAGCATGAAAACAAACAGTTATCGTCTTCATTTAAAACACATGTGTGCTGCAAATAATTATTGAATCACATTTTTTAAAACTTCAATCTAAGACAAACACGTCATATTTAAACATCTCTACTCACTCCAGGCTGGGATTGGTTGTACGGTTATGACGCGTCCGTGTCTATCCCTCCGTTGACTTTGACGTAGGTGAATGCTTTGTCAATAAGTCCACCACTACATCCCTGGTTGCCTGGGAAAATACAAGGTCCAATTTTACGCCATATCATATATGAAAAAGCACTTAATGACCTCGACCGTTGTCACACAATGATAAATATAAGATGTTCGTTTTCTGTGTTATTGGCCTGGTGTGTTGGTGTTATTGCAGAAGGTTTCCAGCAAACCAACGTAAAAGAATGACGAATATACTCGCTCGAACGATTAAAGTGCGGTAAAATATTACTTTTGTCGCCTTTGTCTTCATTCTCTAGTGTTTTGTGTTGCACCATTATTAACGAACGATATGGGAGAAATCAGTCGCTTTACTTGTCAAATCCAGTGAGACAATATACCGCGTATGAAAATTAGTTCGATATAGGGGATGAGCACATTTACAGGTATAATGTTACCAAAGGCTAAAATCACAAAATAAATAAACACGCAAATAAACATAACAAAGTTATAATAATAAAAAAAAGAACAGAATAAAATGAACACAAGAAAAACTTCAGTAACAACAGCAAAATCGAAAAAGAAAAAAAAGTAACGGTTCATCACAAAGAAAGTGTATACCTTGTTTCGAAGAACAGTCCATGAGATTTTGCACAGATAGTGCTACGAGCTTCCCTGTGATCTTTTTGTTCAGACCTTCAAGGGCCGCCGTAGCGGTAAACGCCCAGGAGTTACCGCACTGGCTCTGGAAACGTGCATGCGCAAAAGGCTCTGGGAAAACCGGGCTTAATCCATGTGCATTAAGTGTATTCATACATCACATCACACCGAAAGACAACACCTCTCAGTATGGAAATATCACGCAATTGCCAGCAGGATACATAGAACCACAAAACAACTTACAAACAATTATTTAAAACTTAACAACAACAGAAATCTTTGCAGCAGAAAAGACAGGGAACGTAAATTTTCATACCTGGCTATGACACTTTATTATTTCAGAGGATATAGGTTTCTGATTGTGAATTATGTGTGTTAATAGGCAATATAATGATACTAAAATTAGTATTGGAGTTTACACCAATATAAGTTTAAGTTTATAATAATTGTCAGTTTTTTGTGGGGGGGGGGGGACGTTAATGTGTACAATATTTTCCCAAATGGTATGCAGGTTTTTTATAATGCAGCCGTAGGTACCAACATACTCGTACCTGATTCCCTACTGCTGTCACATATCCCTTCGCCTTCCAATCTACCGACGCAGGAAGCGCCGTAAGGTTGCTGTGGAAATTACTTGTGCTGAGTTGGCGTGATTGTTGTCGTTGTCGGTAACCAAACATTGTTGAACGGACTTCCTCTTCAGTCTAAAAGTCAGTATTGAAGACAAATGTGTTTGAACTATGACTCAGAAATTTTTAAATGCCACTGATTATTAATGAAGTAGGTACTGAACGAAACAGAAAACAAGATAACGAAATCTAAACTATGCCTTATCTTATTATGTTATCTTACTTATCTTAGCAACAACACATACAAAACAAAACGATACATTTAAATTATAAGTCGAGATACCCCGATAATAAGTTAATTACACATTAAAGCATATCATCGAAACATCGGTGTTACCATATCTCCAAACTGGTTCATGCCCATCGTGTAAGAGTGATGTCCCTTCCTGGCCTGGACATTGTGACGCTCAATCATAGCAAGGTTTGATTGCCATATTGACATTCTGTTTTGGTGCCAAAAGACAAATGCTATTTTATGACAATTTTGGTTGCAGCACCTCGTATAATCGAAATAGTATTGCTTACGTTCATTTATTGTTCAACAAAAGATTTGGAAACGAACTGTTACAACAAAATTAACCCGTGTATCGATGATGTCTGCAATTCAATAGGCTAGTTTAATGTCTTGCAATTATACGTTTATGAACTAATTGGATGTTACTTCTTGTAAATCCATTTGGCTTTGTAAGTAGTTTAACTGCAATAAAGTTGATCCAAAATATGGTTTGCTTGTGTGCTCTATAAAGAATAAAAAAAAGATTTTATTAATTATACCTTTTATAGTGTTCTGTAGCATCTCGATAGACTTTGCCATATTTAGTCATGAAATCTGAGAACTCGGCACTGAAAGATTTTGACAGTCATGTGATTGCCGGTAACGAAAAACAATCGTCACAACATATTTTCTGGTTTGTATATGCTTTATTTAATTGAATAAATGATTTTATTTGAATTGATTAATGTTAATGTTTGTTAACATTTTCATAAGATGTAACATTTATAACATATCGTCATTATTTATGCCAAGATACGTATTGATACACCCAAAACTCACAATAATGAAAACGCAAAACAAACCAAAAAAACAACAACAATTAAAGTAACCGCACTGTAATGGTTAATGCGCAGCACGTAAAATGACGATCAAAACACAAGAGAATATTCATTGATTCTTATGTAAGATAACCATTAAAGGCCAGCAAAGTTAAAAAGATTTGGAGTGGAGAGTTGGAATGAAGTCTGTGCTCAATATCATGTCCAATATGTTTACTCGCTGTTTCTATTTCTTCTTCTTCCCATGAATTGCATGATTCCTCTAGAGCATCGACGCCATTTGACTATTCAAGGAGCCTGGGGCCTGGGTAGAACCATTACTTGGTGTCTTTTGGGCTGATGTTAAGAACGTTCCCATAATTGGTTTCGAAACCGTGACTACCCGATCGCTCGGCGGACACCATATCCACTACGCCACGGTAGGTGTGTGTTAAAAACATTTTAGATATAGCAATTATTTCACAACAACCGGCGTTTTTTTAAGACCATAACATAATTTTAGTATCACTTGAACATAGTACATCGTCAGTCATAGCCATATAACAATTTACGTATCAAACGTGTCATGTTTGAAACCGTACGTGCAAATAACCTACCTTCCTGCTGCGAAGGTTAACCATGCCGCAAACACCACCATTGACTGGAACCAAAGAACATTAACCCATTTATGCCCAGTGGACTCTCCCATCCTTCTAAGTTATATCAATGTATTTATAAAATTAGGGATGTCTAGTATACTTGTTTCTATATTTAGAATCTCATCTGGGTCTACGCTGTTTGCAATGTCCTTTTTTCAGGACGCTAGGCATAAATGGGTTAACACATGGTAAAATTAGGTTTGGGTCACAAATCTTAATATGGTTTCGATAGATCAGAACACAAATATTGGTATCATAACGAAGATTTAAGTTTACTTAATTTCTAGGTAAATACCTTAAATACAAAATTACAATTAAAACTTTGTTTAAATCATCGTGTTACGTTGTTCGTGTGCGTTCAAGCTTTGTCATAAGACAATTTCGAATATTTCAGAGATGTTTAATGAAGAAATAAAACATGTATACCATGAATATATTACAAATACATGGCATTAAAATATATTAATTATGCACATTTTCATAAGTTGAAATAAAATGCTGTTTTATGATTCATTACAAGATTTAAGAATATTTTATTTTGACTTACCTTTAAAAGAACCATGATTTTGGTACAATTTTCGTAAAACACTATTAGCGTAGCTGCTGTTTAATAAATACTAGTCACACCGTCGTTATCTTTGTTTTCATTTCATGCGATCATATGACGACATTATATGCAAATCTGTACATCGACACAAGTAAATGTCCGCGATAACGACTTCAATGTCATAAAAGGGACTGTCAACCGCGATTGACGAAAAAAGAAAAGTTCTAAAATACCGTATTTTTTACAATAATTAGTTTATATTGATTACGATATCACGACTGGCATATTACATTACTTGAAAAAAAGTTCATAGTTTCAGTATATTCGGTAATACAATTTTGCGATGTGAAATCGAAAGTACATCGCGAAAATAGGTGATGTTACGATATACACACTATAAATAACGCAAGTAGATTGGTCATTTTGTATATAAAATATATACAATTCACAACGCATGCACAATTTGCATTTCTGGGTTTACCACGTGACGATGATGATCAATCTGCTTGCGTTATTTATAGTTAACTGGTAGTTACCTGGTAGACATACCCAGTAAAATTTATTATCGAATATACTGAAAATTTGAAAACTTAACAACTTTTTTCAAGTAATGTAATAAACCAGTCGTGCTGTTTTAATCAAGATAAACTAATAATTGTAAAAATCACGGTATTTTAGAACAATTCTTTTTTCGTCAATCGCGGTTGACCGTCCCTTTAATGTAGTAGAGTTTGGGTTCGGTATACGAATATTATTCAGTGCACTCAAGTATTATTTGTATAGGTACTTACGTAATAGTATATGTCACGCAGATCCGACAATATATTTCATCTGATTCATTTGTGCAATTAAACATTGAAATTAGTGCACTTTTCTGTTATGGACAAAAGCCTCTACAAAAATTAAAAAATATTTAAAATGTTGTCATCTGATGGTTTTGTTATGACATCAGCGATTTGATTAAATCCTTGCTTGGAACAATTCAAACTTCATCGGGGAAGCCTTTTACCAAGTTCAGGATATGTAGCCAGGTTTTCAGATAAGGGCCCGGATGTAAAGCCGTTGAATGCCCGAAAGGTGTCTCTGTTCCGCAGATGGTTGCAGTGGACACAATGCCGCCAGCTAATACAGTAAATTAAATAACTTGGTCCAAAGAACAGACTTTGACCATGCCATTCCAAAAATAATTGACAAGATTCATAGTGGTACACAGCCTTAACAGTCGAACGATGTATCAGCCAGTATCAAAATATTGAGAAGGGATTTTGATCGCAAATCAGTTATTGATTTAGTTTTTTTCGTATTTCCTCATGACGCGTTCATTCAACAGTCAATTGACAGTCATGTGCTTCACTGTAGTAATTGTTTTGCATGAAAACGCTCATTATTCCTACCACAAAATGTGTTCATATTGCGACCTCCAGGCATGTTTACATTAATTTCTCTAAGTTTATATATGCAACGATGGCTATTCGGCTGAATTGATTATAAAGAACCACTTATACCAAGACATATTCTTGTTGCAATCGGAAGACAGCCACCACTACCGAAGCCTTGTTCGAGGATTTTATTGACCATTATCATTCTCAGAGCAACTCCATTCTGATCACGGCTAACACTTCAAACTGAATGATGAGAGGAGGTAAACTTACAAACACTACATCTCTTCAAAGGTACTACGAGCAGCTCTATTTGGTACTCCCCACACTTCATAACGTTCGAGTGGCATCTAAGATTACCCAATTGAGGCAAAACAAAACACCAGAAAACTTCGGAGAGGAATTGAACTCTGCATTTAATGCAATTTTTACAGGAGCGCCTCAAATTCGCATACAGAGTTGCAAGTGATTGCACCAAAAAGTTTACAGCACAAACAAATATCTGTATAATAATGAAGTAAAAAAATAACCAGATCTGATTAATGATATACTTGTTAGATAAGACAATCAGTAAGCTGCCCGAGCAGTCAAAAAGCATTCTTAAGCCTTGTCAGAATTTTAGCAGTGACAGTGACATCCATCTGGATGTCCTTATTCTGTTTAACATCTTTACAAGATTCCACAGAGTTGAAACTCTTACACACTTACAGTTGTAACGCAAGGCCCAGTGACGAGTTTCATCACCGCTTCCGTGTCTGATTATTTTCAATCTCCCTCTGCAGATTCTGTTTCACAACCCAGTTCTGTAAGTTCAACCACACCCCAGTCCACTCCGGTAGGCAGTTCAGTGGTCGGTTCACCTATTTCCCTCGTATCTAGTTTTAGAAGTAGTCCTTCTCTGTCCTCGTCTCGGCAGAGATTCAAATACCAAGCACATCCTCTGTCTATCTGTCCTGTCCCGCAGACCCGTTCGCTAACGTCCCACATCACACCCGATGAGCGAATGGTTATGTGAACAGACTACCGAGTACTTTGTTTAATGGTCTCATATTGCTTTTGTAATCAGATTTCCGAGGTCTTTGTTTAGTAATCTCCAATGGTTGCATGTAACTTAACAAGACCAGTTTTCTGATAAATATATATTTTAGTGTAAACACATCAAAATTAAAATTTCAGATATTGTAAATTATAGTGTTTTTTTCTTTAAGTGAAAAACTATGCCATAAGTATCACCCTGGTAATATTTACTTTTTCAAGACAGATATCCATTTATGTTTTGAAATAAGTAACTCTATATGTCCGGAGCAATTTTCGCAAGCCCAGCAAAATCAATTAATAGAGCGATTCAACTGTATTTGGGCATGTTTATTGATAAAAAGGAATTAAAAACTTAAAAACTCAAAATAAATCCATTTATTGTTTTTGATGTTTTATATATTGCGAATACTGTACACAAATGAAATCATTCTGTTTTGAAAATGTCGCACGTTTTTTTGTACAGTGATTTCATTCAATTGCGTATCAATTATGTGTTAATTGATAATCGAGATTTCATTGTTTTGCATTTAGGCCTTTCATATTGTTCTCTTTCTAAAGTTGTACCATCGTATTATTGGTTCACTTCTTACACGACCTATACTCTCTCCTGAGGCTAACACGAGCGTAGGTAGCACATGCCCATTCGCGAAATTGTAAAATGTGTATATGATAAACTTATTTTGTTGGGTGTTGTGAAATACCACAATATGTGCATTTTACCAATATCTGAATAGAATGAGCAATTAAACGTTAAGATTGCTTATTCAAAAAGTCACGTCTTTTACAGGAACCAACAATGAACTTGAACGTTCAGAAAATGTTAAAACATCAGCATGCATAAACATAGTGACTTAATTTTGATACGTATGATAATTGGTTTAAATTTTATTAATGAAAAATTATGGTTCTGGTAAATAATTTTATTTCGTTGTCAATTGGATTACTGAGCACGTTCGTCTGTCCGTCCGGCATTCCGGAGTTTTTTGCGCAACGCTTTCAGATGTTTAGCTGATTGTTTGCATGTGAGTCTACATGTACTTACATGACCTACAGATCAAGTATATGTGAGTTTCGTTCAGGTTAATTTACCTTTGGCGAAGTTATGTGCCTTGGACTTTTTCATTGAAAATTACTTTGGCATAACAAACCTTTGACTAAACAATTTTCTCGAAAATAGCTGCTGTGCGTCTTAAATGCGAAGTAGGGGGTATTGTGCTTTACAAACACGGGTCGTGTTATTTTCCATTTAAAAGTATATATGTTTATATAACTTTTAATCTAAAACGTGTGTTAGCTAATAATTAGAGCGTTTAAATTTGCCTCACTTTCTTATATTGACCCATCGCCTGGCTTCAGTTTGGTGATATGACGTCATCTTGGTGTCATACAACTTTTAATCAAACATATTATGTTCAAACTGGTGTCAGACCATTAACAATAATATCCATTATGTATTTTTAGGATTTAATAGTAACATATAATACCCGATGTTGTGATCAAAGTTTGAAAGGCAACTTTTTCTACGTAAGGAATAGAAAACGGGACGAACTGTAAACATTTCTTTGCAATTATGCAATGCTTGAAGTTGCATGGAGCTAGCTCAGGTACATAGTGTATCAATTTATGTGATTGTGGCCACGCCACAAAGTGAAGATATTGCATTGCTGAAAGGCATGGGCAAAGTGGAGTATGATTGTTGTATGTGTACGTAATCGGCATATCAATGGAGGAATGTAACGCCTGTTTATTGTAAAACAATAAGCGTGTGTTAAATGTGTCATAACAACGTCCCATAATTCAACCAAGATTCTATCTAAAAACGTCCTTTCTTTTCAGTGTGTGTCCATAAGACACATGCATGGTTCAGTTATTTCGCAAGCAATTATCAGAAGTTTAATTTGATTCATGCTATTTCAATAAACCCAGTGTCAGCTTAAATTGATTTAAATGTAAATACTAATTACGGTATCCGTTGATTGTTTTACAGATTGTATCAGGTAGTCCATTTAGAGTGTTCATTGAATGTAATATATCACTTGGTTTAATTGAAATCGCATATACAGGCTGTAAGCATGCTGTGTAGTACATTCTATTTTGCGCGCTCTGTTAAAAACCGAGCTTAATACATGTGCGTAAAGTGTCGTTCCAAATAAGACTGTGATTCCGCACAGTCTCATCATTGGCGACAGTTCCGCATAGTGAGTCCGCGCAGTCTCATCATTGACGACAGTTCCGCATAGTGAGTCCGCGCAGTCTCATCATTGACGACAGTTCCGCATAGTGAGTCCGCGCAGTCTCATCATTGACGACAGTTCTGCATAGTGAGTCCGCACAGTTTCATCATTGACGACAGTTCCGCATAGTGAGTCCGCACAGTCTCATCATTGACGACAGTTCCGCATAGTGAGTCCGCACAGTTCACTCAGCGACGACAGTTCAGCATAGTGAGTCCGCGCAGTCTTATCATTGACGACAGTTCCGCATAGTGAGTCCGCGCAGTCTCATCATTGACGACACTTTCGCATAGTGAGTCGGCACAGTCTACTCAGCGACGACAGTTCCGCATAGTGAGTTTGCGCAGTCTCATCATTAAGGACAATTCCGCATAGTGAGTCCGCGCAGTCTCATCATTGACGACAATTCCGCATAGTGAGTCCGCGCAGTCTCATCATTGACGACAGTTCCGCATAGTGAGTCCGCGCAGTCTCATCATTGACGACAGTTCCGCATAGTGAGTCCGCGCAGTCTCATCAGTGACGACAGTTCCGCAAAGTGAGTCCGCGCAGTCTCATCATTGACGACAGTTCCGCATAGTGAGTCTGCGCAGTCTCATCATTGACGACAGTTCCGCATAGTGAGTCCGCGCAGTCTCATCATTGACGACAGTTACGCATTGTGAGTCCGCGCAGTCTCATCATTGACGACAGTTCCGCATAGTGAGTCCGCGAAGTCTCATCATTGACGACAGCTCCGCATAGTGAGTCCGCACAGTCTAATCATTGACGACAGTTCCGCATAGTGAGTCCGCACAGTCTCATCATTGACGACAGTTCCTCATAGTGAGTCCGCACAATCTACTCAGCGACGACAGTTCCGCATAGTGAGTCCGCGCAGTCTCATCATTAACGACACTTCCGCATAGTGAGTCCGCGCAGTCTCATCATTGACGACAGTTCCGCATAGTGAGTCCGCGCAGTGTCATCATTGACGAAAGTTCCGCATAGTGAGTCCGCGCAGTCTCATCATTGACGACAGTTCCGCATAGTGAGGCCGCACAGTCTCATCATTGACGACAGTTCCGTATAGTGAGTCCGCACAGTCTACTCAGCGACGACAGTTCCGCATAGTGAGTCCGCGCAGTCTCATCATTGACGACACTTCCGCATAGTGAGTCCGCGCAGTCTCATCATTGACGACAATTCCGCATAGTGAGTCAGCGCAGTCTCATCATTGACGATAGTTCCGCATAGTGAGTCCGCGCAGTCTCATCATTGACAACAGTTCCGCATAGTGAGTCCGCGCAGTCTCATCATTGACGACAGTTCCGCATAGTGAGTCCGCGCAGTCTAATCATTGACGACAGTTCCGCATAGTGAGTCCGCGCAGTCTCATCATTGACGACTGTTCGGCATAGTGAGTCTGCACAGTCTACTCAGCGTCGACAGTTCCGCATAGTGAGTCCGCGCAGTCTCATCATTGACAACAATTCCGCATAGTAAGTCCGCGCAGTCTCATCATTGACGACAGTTCCGCATAGTGAGTCCGCACAGTCTCATCATTGACGACAGTTCCGCATAGTGAGTCCGCGCAGTCTCATAATTGACGACAGTTCCGCATAGTGAGTCCGCGCAATCTCATCATTGACGACAGTTCCGCGTAGTGAGTCCGCGCAGTCTCATCATTGACGACAGTTCCGCATAGTGAGTCCGCACAGTCTCATCATTGACGACAGTTCCGCATAGTGAGTCCGCACAGTCTCATCATTGACGACAGTTCCGCATAGTGAGTCCGCACAGTCTACTCAGCGACGACAGTTCCGTCCGCACAGTCTCATCATTGACGACAATTCCGCATAGTGAGTCCGCACAGTCTCATCATTGACGACAGTTCCGCATAGTGAGTCCGCACAGTCTACTCAGCGACGACAGTTCCGCATAGTGAGTCCGCGCAGTCTCTTCATTGACGACAGTTCCACATAGTAAGTCCGCGCAGTGTCATCATTGACGACACTTCCACATAGTGGGTCCGCGCAGTCTCATCATTTACGACAGATCCGCATAGTGAGTCCGCACAGTCTCATCATTGACGACACTTCCGCATAGTGAGTCCGCACAGTCTCATCATTGACGACAGTTCCGCGTAGTGAGTCCGCACAGTCTCATCATTGACGACAGTTCCGCATATTGAGTCCGCACAATCTACTCAGCGACAACAGTTCCGCATAGTGAGTCCGCGCAGTCTCATCATTGACGACAGTCCCGCATAGTGACTCCTCACAGTCTTATCATTGACGACAGTTCTTCATAGTGAGTCCGCACAGTCTACTCAGCGACGACAGTTCCGCATAGTGAGTCCGCACAGTCTCATCATTGACGACACTTCCGCATAGTGAGTCCGCGCAGTCTCATCATTGACGACAGTTCCGCATAGTGAGTCCGCGCAGTCTCATCATTGACGACAGTTCCGCATAGTGAGTCCGCGCAGTCTCATCATTGACGACAGTTCTGCATAGTGAGTCCGCACAGTCGCATCATTGACGACAGTTCCGCATATTGAGTCCGCACAGTCTCATCATTGACGACAGTTCCACATAGTGAGTCCGCACAGTCTACTCAGCGACGACAGTTCCGCATAGTGAGTCCGCGCAGTCTCATCATTGACGACACTTCCGCATAGTGAGTCCGCGCAGTCTCATCAGCGACGACAGTTCCGCATAGTGAGTCCGCGCAGTCTCATCAGTGACGACAGTTCCGCATAGTGAGTCCACGCAGTCTCATCATTGACGACGGTTCCGCATAGTAAATCCGCGCAGTCTCATCATTGACGACACATCCGCATAGTGAGTCCGCGCAGTCTTATCATTGACGACAGTTCCGCATAGTGAGTCCGGGCAGTCTCATCATTGATGACAGTTCCGCATAGTGAGTCAGCGCAGTCTCATCATTGACGACAGTTCCGCATAGTGAGTCCGCGCAGTCTCATCATTGACGACAGGTCCGCATAGTGAGCCCGCGCAATCTCGTCATTGACGACAGTTCCGCGTAGTGAGTCCGCACAGTCTCATCATTGACGACAGTTCCGCAAAGTGAGTCCGCACAGTCTCATCATTGACGACAGTTCCGCATAGTGAGTCCGCACAGTCTCATCATTGACGACAGTTCCGCATAGTGAGTCCGCGCAGTCTACTCAGCAACGACAGTTTCGTCCGCACAGCCTCATCATTGACGACAGTTCCGCATAGTGAGTCCGCACAGTCTCGTCATTGACGACAGTTCTGCATAGTGATTCCGCACAGTCTACTCAGCGACGACAGTTCCGCATAGTGAGTCCGCGCATTCTAGTCAGGAACGACAGTTCCGCATAGTGAGTCCGCACAGTCTCATCATTGACGACAGTTCCACATAGTGAATCCGCGCAGTCTCATCATTGACGACAGTTCCGCATAGTGAGTCCGCACAGTCTCATCATTGACGACAGTTCCGCATAGTGAGTCCGCACAGTCTCATCATTGACGACAGTTACGTATAGTGAGTCCGCACAGTCTACTCAGCGACGACAGTTCCGCATAGTGAGTCCGCGCAGTCTCATCATTGACGACAGTTCCGCATAGTGAGTCCGCGCAGTCTCATCATTGACGACAGTTCCGCATAGTGAGTCCGCGCAGTCTTATCATTGTCGACAGTTCCGCATAGTGAGTCCGCGTAGTCTCTTCATTGACGACAGTTCCGCATTGTGAGTCCGCGCAGTCTACTCAGCGACGACAGTTCTGCATTGTGAGTCCGCGCAGTCTCATCATTGACGACAGTTCCGCATAGTGAGTCCGCACAGTCTCATCATTGACGACAGTTCCGCATAGTGAGTCCGCGCAGTCTACTCAGCGACGACAGTTCAGCATAGTGAGTCCGCGCAGTCTCATCATTGACGACAGTTCCGCATAGTGAGTCCGCGCAGTCTACTCAGCGACGACAGTTCAGCATAGTGAGTCCGCGCAGTCTACTCAGCGACGACAGTTCAGCATAGTGAGTCCGCGCAGTCTACTCAGCGACGACAGTTCAGCATAGTGAGTCCGCGCAGTCTCATCATTGACGACACTTCCGCAAGGTGAGTCCGCAGAGTCTCATCATTGACGACACTTCCGTATAGTGAGTTCGCAAAGTCTACTCAGCGACGACAGTTCCGCATAGTGAGTCCGCGCAGTCTCATCATTGACGACAGTTCCGCATAGTGAGTCCGCGCAGTCTTATCATTGTCGACAGTTCCGCATAGTGAGTCCGCGTAGTCTCATCATTGACGACAGTTCCGCATTGTGAGTCCGCGCAGTCTACTCAGCGACGACAGTTCTGCATAGTGAGTCCGCGCAGTCTCATCATTGACGACAGTTCCGCATAGTGAGTCCGCGCAGTCTTATCATTGTCGACAGTTCCGTATAGTGAGTCCGCACAGTCTCATCATTGACGACAGTTCCGTATAGTGAGTCCGCACAGTCTACTCAGCGACGACAGTTCCGCATAGTGAGTCCGCACAGTCTCATCATTGACGACAGTTCCGTATAGTGAGTCCGCACAGTCTACTCAGCGACGACAGTTTCGCATAGTGAGTCCGCGCAGTCTCATCATTTACGACAGTTCCGCATAGTGAGTCCGAGCAGTCTCATCATTGACGACAGTTCCGCATAGTGAGTCCGCGCAGTCTTATCATTGTCGACAGTTCCGCATAGTGAGTCCGCACAGTCTCATCATTGACGACAGTTCCGCATAGTGAGTCCGCGCAGTCTACTCAGCGACGACAGTTCAGCATAGTGAGTCCGCGCAGTCTCATCATTGACGACAGTTCCTCATAGTGAGTCCGCGCAGTCTACTCAGCGACGACAGTTCAGCATAGTGAGTCCGCGCAGTCTACTCAGCGACGACAGTTCAGCATAGTGAGTCCGCGCAGTCTACTCAGCGACGACAGTTCAGCATAGTGAGTCCGCGCAGTCTCATCATTGACGACACTTCCGCAAGGTGAGTCCGCACAGTCTCATCATTGACGACAGTTCCGCATAGTGAGGCCGCACAGTCTCATCATTGACGACAGTTCCGCATAGTGAGTCCGCACAGTCTCATCATTGACGACAGTTCAGCATAGTCTGGAGTTTTGTTAAGAAGAGACTTCTTTATTAACGTGAAATTTCCTAAAGGCAGAACATGTCGTCCCTGATGTGTCCATGCGGACATGAAATTTCCTAAAGGCAGAACATGTTGTCCTTGATGTGTCCATGCGGACGTGAAATTTCCTAAAGGCAGAACATGTCGTCCCTGATGTGTCCATGCGGACGTGAAATTTCCTAAAGGCAGAACATGTTGTCCCTGATGTGTCCATGCGGACGTGAAATTTCCCAAAGGCGGAACATGTTGTCCCTGATGTGTCCATGCGGACGTGAAATTTCCTAAAAGCAGAACATGTCGTCCCTGATGTGTCCATGCGGACTGCACTAGCTAATATGGGACGACACTTTACACCTTTACTTTA
This sequence comes from Dreissena polymorpha, assembly GCF_020536995.1. Lineage (NCBI taxonomy): Eukaryota > Metazoa > Mollusca > Bivalvia > Myida > Dreissenidae > Dreissena > Dreissena polymorpha. The sequence continues at coordinate 65,046,664 of NC_068368.1, read as the reverse complement.
AGAAACACTTTACAAAGCGATATTCATATATTTCGTAAAAGTGTAATATGAAATAATAACAAATAAGATCGCCCCCTCCGCTCGATATACAGCCACGTTTATTTCGTATTTTTTTAATAATATAAAAATATAGTTTACAAACGAAGCTTAGTAACCGCGTAGCTCGTTAGTTACGTTAATGACCAGCCGTTAAAAATAGTTGATTTATAATTGCCGTATTTAAGATGTTTATATACAATTATTGTAATTCTAAAGAGATAAGCTTACATCAAAGATTACCTCGGCGATAAGGCTTGTATCATTATTTGATAAATGAGCACTTGGATAAAAAGGCCGGTGTTCGCACAGGCTAGTCAAGGACCACACTGTACGCCTAGACTTGCCTTTCGTTAAGAAGTCCTAGAAGACTGGGCTTAACGCGTGTGCGTATAGTATCATTCCAGATAAGCCTGTGCAACCCGTTCAGGATAATTAGGGACGACATTGTCCGCCTTAAGCGGATTTTCGTTAAGAGGAAAATTTTTTAGCTAAAATTTCTATAAAAGCGGAATGTGTCGTATCTGATCTGACCCTTGAGGCATATACATTAAACACAGATGTATGAAGACGTAGCTTAACTGGTACACGTGACTGTAATAGTGATGGTCTTGAATAACAGTTATATGAGCCGTAAAAGGGTTCTATGCATGTGTGTATAGTGTCGTCCCAGATTAGTCTATGCAATCCACACAGGCTAATCCGGGATGACATTTTCTGCTTGTATTGTAATTTTCCTTTAAAAAAGAAGGTCTTTTCATAGCAAAAATCAAGTTTCTGTGGAAAGTGTTGTCCCAGATTAGCCTTTGCGGACAACACAGGCTAATCTGGGACGGCACTTAACGCACATGCATTAACCCCCCCCCCCACACACACACACACTTTTTTCGCAGAGCGCGACCCATATGTTACTTACATAAATACTTGACATTTGTTTTATTTCACAGATTTTGGCATATATTAAAGTTTGTCAGTAAATGCCTTACATTGATAAATGTAAACATTTGATCGAAAACACGCCAGTAAAAAAACAAGAATAAAATTAAAGAAAGAAACTATTGTACCTAAACTGGGGTCGAACCACTGACCCATGGAGTAAAGTCAATCCCTTCGACCACTCGGCCATCCGTGTTCATACAATGACTTATGTCTTTTATACTAGATATAAGCAATCCTTGTAGCATCACAACATATAAAGCCAACAACAGAACTCTCAAAATTATTAAATCGTTTCGCGTTGCAATCCTTTATAACTTTCATGTTTTTAAATCGTCAAAATTTGCATTTAATTGATATTTAAGAGCATTGTAATTGTCCAGAATTACTGTTTCCTCACAAATATCACTACAACGAATATTTGCGAATCTTAAACAACTTTGTTTTACCTGTGTCAATATACCAAAACTTTACAAGGCGCGTGTAATGACAAGTTTTATAACAGCGCCAAAGCAAATACTATAAATATCCTTATGTCATACGGCGAAGATGTTCACATGCGATATCTCATGGGTAAATACCGGTTCAAACGTCCGAACCACCCACACTTAAACATAGTTAATGGGTAATAAATAACGACGGTACATATAAAATTAAAATTTTATCTGAAGCCATAAGTGGGAAAATGATTATTATATGTATATAAATATATTGTCAACGTAAATAAAATGAGCATACTTTTCACTTGAAGATTTTGAATTGTGACTGATATTGATTGTTTAAATAATATTTCATAGTAATCCTGAAGGCAACACATGTGAGTAACACTAATTTGAAAAAGCGAAAAAAAACACAAAACTACTCAGTTTCAGTTTTCCAAATAACTGTTTGTCTCAAGTTAACGCAAATGTCGTGAAGAATGCACAGACAGATTATCCATGTTGCTAGTAATATGTCAGGCATCATATGGGACGTGCTCTGTGAAAAGGGGATTTAATGCATTAGCGTTAAGTGTCGTCCCAGATTAGACTGTGTAGTCCGCACAGGCTAATCATGGACGACACTTTCCGCTTTTATTATATTTTCTGTTCAAAGACAGTCTCTTTTTAGCAAAAATCTAGTTTATGCGGAAAGTGTCGACCCAGATTAGCCTGTGCGGACTGCACAGGCTAATATGGGACGACACTTTACGCACATGCAATAAACCCCTTTTTCACAGAAAACGGCCCATATGTTTTTTGATAAGTTTGCCACATATATTAAGACTCAGCTGCTAACAAGTGTTATGCTAGGTTACAAATATTGAGTGAGAGGGCAAAATGCCAAAATTTACAAATCCGCTCGTAGAAATCTCTCGATATTCGACAAATTGTGACGCGAATCTATACCTTTTGCTGAAATTCCACGAACTTCTCTCTGGGAAAACGGTGCTTTATGCATTTGTCGTCTCAGGCTAGCCTGTGCACTACGGACAGGCTCATTTGAGACGACGCTTTCCATGTAATGGCTTTTCGTTTATGGGGGACTTCCTTTAAATGAAAAATGAAACGAAAAAACACTAGCGATAAGTGTAGTCCTTGATTTCATTTTGATAAAACTGGGATGAAACTTATCGCACATGTACAAGCACAGTGTTTCGAGAACGCGGCTCCAGTATTCTCTGATTGTGAATCGGCCAGCATTTTTCAGATACATGCTACGCGATCTATCACAGTCTGATCTCATTAGAAAATACGATTGCATACACTCCATTCGAACTAGTTCAATCGGAATAATTTGTTTGTCTTGTTAAAAGTCCCCAAAGGCAGTTTTAGCACTTAGTAGTGTTTTGAAATAATGCCCGGTTTCAAATATCGCAAATGGCCCACATATTAAAAGCCGGTTTCAATTTCAATTTATCTTTGATCTACTCAAGGCTTGAATCAAGCTTTGTAAGAGCGTAAAATTGTTTGATGAAATTCACAAATTCTACAAACCGAAGTCGGGGCCATAAAATGATACACAAAAAGGTATTGCAGTACAACACTGATTCATTTTACAAAATGCAACCAGATATTAACGACAATACATTTAATTTAACGCGAAGTAAGATATTCTGAATGTTACATAAAATGAAATTAAGATACTGCATAACACGACTTATGAAAATGTAAAACCGAATTACTATCGAAAGAGAGAAATACAAAATAAAATAAATAAATAATAGACATTATAAAAATTTTCATTGCAAAAAGGGGATTAGAAATGTAAGGGCATTTTAATATTTCTTCAGTTACGTTTAAATCTAGTCTAGCAATAGTAAAATACACAACAAATCAGATGACGGTGGAAAATGTCTATTAAACCGCGTATAATAGGCTATATACAACTTTTGTTTTATTATAAGCATAGCAATGTAACAGTCTGTCTGTCTGTCTGTCTGCCTGCCTGCCTGCCTGCCTGCCTGCCTGCCTGCCTGCCTGCCTGCCTGTCTGTCTGTCTGCCTGTCTGCCTGTCTGCCTGCCTGCCTGCCTGCCTGCCTGCCTGCCTGCCTGCCTGCCTGCCTGCCTGCCTGCCTGCCTGCCTGCCTGCCTGCCTGCCTGCCTGCCTGCCTGCCTGCCTGCCTGCCTGCCTGCCTGCCTGTCTGCCTGCCTGCCTGCCTGCCTGCCTGCCTGCCTGCCTGCCTGCCTGCCTGCCTGCCTGCCTGCCTGCCTGCCTGCCTGCCTGCCTGCCTGCCTGCCTGCCTGCCTGTCTGTCTGTCTGTCTGTCTGTCACTTTTCAACGTATGTGATAAGATAATTGGAGTGGTGTGGAAAGGAAGTTTATTATACGTTGACTGCTTGATTTGGTTACCTCGTGTGCGTTTACACAAAAATCAATATGAGCCATGCTCTGTGAAAAGGGGGTTAAATGCATGTGCGTGAATTGTTGTTCCAGATTAGCCTGTGATGTCCGCACAGGCTAATCCGGGACGACATTTTCCGCCTAAGCTTGATTTTTGCTAAGAAAATACTTTCATGCCAAGAAAAATATCATAAAAGCGGAAAGTGTCGTCCTAGGCTAATAAGGGACGATAATTTCCAATTGTATGGCACTTTTCGCTAAACAGAAGTCTCTTCTTATTCCAGTTTAAGCGGAAAGTAGTTCGTTGTGCTCAAGTGAAATAAAAATTGCTACTTGCAATTCTCATGATGGCATTTCCTTAACAAACAAACATACACCCTAAACATCATTGAACGATCAGCTCAAACATATGTAACTTGGTTGTATATTATTCGATATCCAATGTTGAAGAATACTTTTGACAACAGGAGCATGATGTGTACACCTTAAAAAGAGGGCCACGTTAAGAGGTTACATGCTTAAACAAACAACTCTGGAAGTTGTCTTCCTAGATATGTGAAGTTATTTAAGTATATAAATGTGATCCAAGGTTACATTGTGTAAACAAAATGTGAAAAGGACAAATTTCAATGTTACATATCAAATACATATGCTCCGGGGCTTTAGGATTAGGGAAACATATGGAGGACTTATCATAAAAGGGACCTGTTCACACTTTGGTAAAATGAAGATTTTCAAAATAAATGTCATTTATCCAATTTTCACCGCGACATTGACGGTATAACACGTTGTGGAATATACTTGCTTGTATTCAACACTGTGGAATATACCTGTCGCGTGCACGGACTACTTTTTAAATGACGTCATGCGATATGCGCTAAAATTAGGTCGATATTGTTTGGTTCATTGATCGAATTTTAAGGTCACCCATTAGAAGAAAATGTGCATATTTTGCAGAAAAAAATATATATGACATATTCACCAAAAGAACTGTTGAAATAAAATATAAAATTACACGATTTTTTTTTTTTATTTTTTTATTTATATTTACTTTACCACTGAATGATTTTTCATAACAAACAAAGTCGACAAAACTTGAGCTTCAAAATAATACGACCTTCAACCTTTAAATCTAGTCATATGACATAATTTTTCGCCGTCCGTATAATGAATCAGCTGATTCATGGCGTCATAAAATGACATACTTATTGCGTCATTTTCCCCATTTTTTTGACGATTTATTATAAACGCGACTTATTTCACATGTTTTCTACATGTACTGTATGTCGACATATCTGAATTGTCAATTGATCACATTTTCCTTATTCCGTGTAATGTGAATTGTTTATAACCAAAGCATATACTTTTGACATTTAACTTAAATATTAAGAATGTACAACAAGCCATACACATATCGCACAGTTCATGAATAATCTGCTATGTTTGCTTTCCTATTTAATTCACGTTAGGCATTGAGCTGTGTAAAGTATAAAATGGTAAAAATAGCACCACACTGGAATTGAGAACGTCCCATTTTGTATACGGGTATTTTCTACTCATTTGTCTGTTGTGTACTGGAATGTTTTCCATTCTTTGTGTATTTGTATATTAAATTATTTTCTCGTACAATAAGGGCATTTACCATAGATAAATAAAACATTGTGCAAGTTTAAACATAATTATGTTTGTATGCAGAAATCTGCAAATGCAACCGACTTTACCAACGGCTATTATTAGATAAACTGCTCCGGTTCATTTGAACAGCAGTAATGTAGAGTACATGACGTAGCGTGTGACGAAGAAGAAAGTTTATCGCGTTCATAAACTCATTTGAATAAAGTGATAAAATGGCATAAGGGTCTTTATTTAACTATGCTAAAATAATTAATAAAGACCCTAGATGCAAAATCGTCAATTATTGAGTTAAATGGATTATTAGATGGATTTTAAAGGATAATTAAAGGTAAGATACTAGTTCTTACGTGTTTTGATTTTTGTTTGTACTTTTGTCGTTCCCTGTTCTCGGGGAAATGATTTTAACATGGGCGCCATTGATGCATCGGATCACACACGGCATACCCATAACATTATATAAAAACACGTTCTGCGCGTCCTTAAATTCGTCGTCCGAAGTCGGAAAACGTATTGCCCTGTATATTTTGTCAAATAAAGTGTCAGTCGCTGCAATTGTCTGTTTACTCGTCAAAATTGTCAAGGTCTTCGATAGCTAAAGAAACTTCAGCGTACAGTTTATTTAGTATTGACAGACCTGTACAAAGTCGCGCCAGTCAAAAATCATAAAAAGCGACATTTAAAGTTATGGTAGCCAGAACTAGGTCGTCGATGGTGTACATGTATGTCAGAAGCAATCGTCGCCATATTGGATTTTGATCATTTTCTTTCGAAAATAAAATTAATTATAGTAAAGTAAAATCTTCTTTTCGCGGTCGTAATGTGTTAAAATTCGCATACTGCGTAAAATTGAATGTAGGCATATGGTGATATTTTTACTTGTTTTACAGTTTGTGTGTGAATTTTGTAAAGACTATTTTGCGTACCAGAACAAATACACGTATATCACTACGCATGGATGATGGTTACATTTGTTAGATTTTAAGCGCTTTCATGACTGAATTAAAATTATTGTTAAGGTTATTAGATCTATTAATGTTAAATGTCACGTTGAAAAAATCAAATGGGATAAATAGAATACTAGGATTAGCGTTGAATACAGAGAAGTTTATGTTGCTCGGCTCGAACACCGAAAGCGCTCGCCAAGGCTCGCGCTTCCGGCGTTCTAAGCCTCGCAACATAAACTTCTCTGTATTCAACGCTAACCTAGTATTCTCTCTATATTCATATAGAGTGTGTGCATTATGTTTAAACATGCGAAATACGCTTTTGACTAAGAAAGATTTAAAAAAAAATTGGTTCATACACGGATATTCATCATTCGATACATGTTAAAGCATTTATTCCTAGCGTCTAGAAAAAAGGTCTTGGCAAGCAGCTTAGACCCAGATGAGACGCCGCATGATGCGACATTTCATTACGGTCTGCGCTGTTTGCTTTAAAGAATTTCTGTAAGAAATATTCTAAATATTTGGGATTTCTAGTATATTTAGTTCTCTATTAAGAATATTTCTTACAGAACTTCTTTTAAGCAAATAGCGCAGACTCAGATGAGACGCCGCATCTTGTGGCGTCTCATCTGGGTATTCGCTGTTTGCCAAGGCCTTTTTTCTTAACGCTAGGCATAAATGGGTTAACCTCGGTAGCTGTGAAGAATTTGTTTATACTGCACACACATTGGCGTTCTCTATAAAACTGATTAAAATCTTACGGCTCTATTGACTAATGAGGTCAAAAGCCATACAGTTATTTCAAAGGTACTCGTTCAAAGATTTTTGTATTTTTGAAAAATATCAATAAAATATGTTTACTAACAAATATCTAATGTTTTAAATAGTCAAAACTTATTATAATAGCAAGAAAACTTGATAAAATATATTGCTGTCCCTTGAAGAAAAAACTTAACGCGTTACCACTGCGCCACGCAGCTATTCGTCTTTATTTGCGAATAATTAGCGAACATATTTTAACCCATATATGCCTAGTGGACTCTCCCATCCTTCTTAATTGAATCGATTTATTTTAAAACTTAGTGATGTCTTGTATATTTATTCCTATTCCTAGTTTATACCTATTTATTTTAGCTTTATTGCATCGAAAGCCTTATGCTTATATAAACGGTCTCGAGTCCGTTTCCTGGGCCTAAAACCAGTACTTGGTGTCTTTGGGGGAGACATAAAGAACGCTCCCAAGATGGGGATCGAACCCTTGACCTCCCGGTCGCTAGGCGGACACCATATCCATTACACCAAGGCGACCTCTCAAAGACACTTTAAGAACACGCATGCAAACACGTCTTCACGGAGCTCGGCTTAATTATGATTACTAGTCCTCGGAGCGAGATTTAATTATCTATAATGGTTCAGTCCCTGTCCGTCAAAAAACGAAAAAAGACGTGACGAACGGCGATAACATCACTGACAAATATTTCCTTTGTACATTGTATTCGCTCATTCCCTTATATACTGGTGCACTATGATACGTTGAATGTTTGTTCCCCATGCATATTGTTTTCTGTTGCGTTGACCTCTAGGAGTTGATTTCTAAATGATATAAATTTTATTTAATTTCATGCCTATTAATAATAGTTCAAACATATGTGTATATACGTTTACTCAGTGTATATTGTAACCCAACCATAAAAATCCCCGATTGCAACGGAGATTGAACTAGCCACCTCCCGGATCCTAATCAGGCAGACAGTCTACCGCGTCGCTATAAGAGCAAGCTCATATAAAACGGCAGTATAAGTCCTCGTTATTCCGAACCCTGCAACACTAATTTCAATGCCTACTGTGTTGATCGCTGACGTAGTGTAAGATATTGAACTATGTATACATATTATGCTTATGATTTTTGTTAACTATTGTAAATGGAATGAAATGCTTTTGTACTTATCGCGTTTAAAAACGTTGCATTTTTGAGTTACACCAACGGCATGATACGCTATCTCGCGCGTAACGACAATGCAGTGTCTGACTCGTTACTGTGAGAATTCGCATTCAATCCCTAGTGTGGTCGGGTTTACATTTCGCTTGGCTAACATTGGCGCAAAACGTAATTAAATCATATATGGTTGTTATGTCTGTACGATGTCCAACAGATGTCATAACAGGAGGAAATTCGTATGCAATAATTGAGGATGGGGGGCTTATGATGTAGAGAAAGCTTTTATAGTGATGTGGTATTTTCTGCCTTGGAACCACAATGCTTGGTTACATTTTTGTCAATGCTTATTTTAAAAGTATTTCGAGATATTCATAATGAATTACTATGCACATTTTATTAGTAAGTGGTACTGGTGGCCTAGGTCTCCAATACGAAAACGGAGCCAATGAGGGGCATCTCCCTTGTACTTCTATCTGATTCTTTCCATATGATTGTTAATACATAATTGCTAGAGACGCTAAATTAAACAACCACTTATTTTGATAGCTTTTAAGTAATTATGATGTTATAAATATGTTATACATGTACTTAAGAACTTTCAGATGTATAGCTTTATACGAAGAAAAGTATACAAGTGTGGTATACATAATTCAATACACACATTGAGACCATTTACAAACGCATGCTAAAGAATAGTTTTATTTCAACAAGCAAAGAATACGTTTATATGTAGCATGCCATTTTACTTAAAACTAATTGAAAGTTCTAATCTAAATATTTATTTTTCTTACTGTTCAAACAATGTATATCAGTTTCAGTTTATAGGCAGAATCAGCAAATTCACACCTTTGCAATATACTAAACAAATATACAAAAAGGCGACCACAAAAATGAAAAACTTAACAAAAGCAGTTTGAACATGAACAGATAAGCAAACTTATGCACACATAACTATTTGGTTTACATGGTTAGTTTTTTTTAAAGCAGCATAGTAGCTAATTAGTTATATTTAAGAAAATATAGATTTAATGTATCATTAATTTCTTCTGATTAAGCGTGGATCAATTTTCTCAGAATTCTCGTGAGTTCCCCTCCAGCTTTCCTTTTTTCTTCTTCGATTACAGGTTCAACTGGATATACAGGTTGAATTACAGTTTCAGTTGAAGACTTTGAACATTCGGATGAAGATTCTGATGAAGAATCTGAAGAGGATAACGAATCTGATGAAGAATCTGAAGATTCGGAGTCAGATGAAGATGAAGAATCGGAAGATTCGGCTTCAGTTTCTGGTGAAGAGTCTGGGGATTCCTCTTCTGTTTCTGTGGACGAATATGAAGATTCTCTGACTGCTTGTTGAAGAGGATCTAAATGAAAATGAAATGAATATGAGTGCAATTGTTTTTAATGCTTCTGTGGATTATAGTAAAGTTACAAACTTAAAAAAACGATAATTCACTGTTTCAAACTGTAAACATGAACAGTACAATTATCAACCTTGTTCTCCCGTTTAATGTGAAGCAACGTCGTTTTTGACATCGTGACGTTATTATTCCAGCGAAATTCGCACAACAAATCTGCAAACTCAACATGAACAAGGTTTTCGGTGTTTATTAACACGCGCCACTCATGAAAACATTTTTGTTTTCGCTCGCAAGTAAATTAAAACCGATAACCTACCAAAACAAGTACAAATCCTCTATATCTTTTCGTGAATAAATATCAACTTTTAACAAAACATTCAACTGTTTTGTATATTTGTATTTATAACACGTCCCTGAAAAACTGTTATATGTAAATTTGAATAATACATTAAACTTGGAAAATTCCTCATATTATAATATTCTCAAATCAAACTGTTCATTTCATGTTTTGCATAAGTGTTTTTGTTTATTTTCTGCCTATATTAAAACTACAATAAGCATCTTCCTGTAATGTTTTCTTAAACAAGTATTGTTCTCTTTTTAGCTGCATTTTTTAACTGTTCAACACATGGACGCGGTTTAATATTTGAGGATTTAAAAAAATCCAATAAAACTTCAACTTTTGATGTGATATCATAAATACAATTAAGTGTCAATTTTACAAATACAATCTACACAATTTATAAATACCGCAAATAAAACTACATAAATTTATTGTAGACAAACGCAGTTTATTCCAAGATTGATTAATTTTGGCAACTTCATAATTATAGTAGTGTGTTTCGAGAATTTCCTCAGAACCGAAAAATATCGTTTACAATAACCTTTTTTACGGCACTGGGAATACGTTTTACAATTAAATGACATTTTGGAACTAAAATGCTGATCTTGTTTTGAAACGAATAGTTAATTAAGTTCTACATGCGTATTAAGACATAATCAAATCAATATATGTCTAGGGCATTTTGCGACACAAATTCACTATCAATATCATTCAAAAAATGTATAGGATATGCGCGTGTGTCTGCCGATTATCGTTCTAAAATCACTGGATCTGACTTTACGAATATTCGTAAGTATAGTGTAGCAAGAGTTCTTTTTTCCAAGTTTTAATAGTGTGAGTAAAATGTTATTATAAAAAATACCTCAGCTTAACATGAAAATAAGTCATGAAATAAACATCGTTAATACAACTTTTACGCGCCATCTACTCTATAATAGTAAACGAATTAAAAATATAAGCGCCGTATACTAGTTTTTCGTAATAATCAAGGTTTTTCGGAACCCTATTTAGAAAAAAATAATTTAAGTCTAAAATTAATAAGGATTAAATGAAAAAAATATGTAAATTATCAACATAAATATTATTATGCGCGACAAAATGTTTAACAACTATTTTAACCAGTTATGTATTATTAACTCCATAAAACATCCATAAATGAATAAATATCGATTATTTGCCGAAAAAAAAAATCTATTGTACAGAAGAAATAAAAAACGTCATGATAAAATAATTGCGTCCTTTAGCAGGACAACGGATTTTTTTTATACGTCATGTAACACAGTTTGAAAGTGATTTATCATATAGAAATACTTGGAATTAATGCTAGTTTCCGCCTGACTTTTATTAAAGGCAAGTGACAAATTGTCTTAATTATACTGGGCAAAACATTTTACATGACATTAAATATAACATTTATAATATTATCAAGAGCTACCAACTTGGCAAGAAGCCTTTTTTAAGATAATTAACTTGTTCAAGCATACATAAAACATGTTTTAGCATCGACATTCTAGTTTTAAAGTTAGAAACACAAACAACATCTCTTTTCTTAAATGCGATTACTTTAAAGCTAATAACATAACATAAACAACACAAAACGTCAGCAAGATTGCATACCTGCTTTTTTAATGGCGGCTTCTTCCGAAATGGCGCACCACGCAAGCAACACTGCCAAAGATCCGAGTAGAGTCAGCTTCACCATCTTGCAATTGCAACTTGTTGAATAATTCCTACCCTGAAACACATGGCTATTTATACTCTCTAGCAATAGGATCAAACATTAGCGATTCAAAAACAACACAAGATAACACAAGTTAATGTCAAACCTTGCTTAACAATTACCTTGTCGAACTCGTTCAACCGGTTTCAATGCGAGGCTCGTCATGCTATTAACGTGTGAACTGGGTTACAATTTAAAAGTGTATAAAAGTACTTATGTAAAACAAAAGCATCTTATGGAAAGTCAGCGTGTTGTTTGGTAAACTATCTATTAAGTGGCTGAATGCAAGAAGTTGAGTTCGATTCCCCTCCGCGCCTGAATCTGTACTATATGAGGACACGGTTGTGATGTATTAACCCTTTCCCACTCAGAAGCAAAGTGAAAATGGCTATGTGCAAACAGAGTAACTCGCAGTCTGTTAAGGTTTTATGCTGTTTGCTGCTCATCAGTATCCAAGGGTTGAAAATTAAGCTTTTACAACTTGAATTTAGTAATAAAGGTTTTTTAATAAAATTTAATTTTCTATGGGACTACCAATGCGTAGAAATACGTATCTAAGTGGTATAGGGTTAATTATGATGATGACTGTGCTTTTCATGGTGTGATTATTTGTTTTGGATGGTAGAGTAATATGTCGTATGTTTCTTTTAAACGAGGCCCGGGTATTAAGAAGCTCGTTAAGTGCCACGAACATTCTTTCGATTTGATAACATCTTATAAGTCGCGCAAACATGTAAATGTTAAATGATTGTACAATAAAAACAAGCTTTTAGAATGACGCCTGGTGGTCTATATTTGTATTCGTCCGATCGTAGTGCATTTTTACATTTAAATTTAGAAATTTAGCTTGTTGATTTGTACTTTTATTGTCAAACGGTAGTGCACTTATACCCCGTGAATAGAAATGGAGTATATTTTAGGTACTTTCATTGTACAATCGGTTTTGCAGAGAATGCACTATTATTTTAGACAAAATGATATAGTGAGAAACTGTGTCTGCAATACTGTTCACAGACAAACAATCATAACTCATTAGAATATGCAGGCAATACTTTATGTTTGTTTCATTAATAATGTTTCAAGCTCAAAATACTATTTCCATTATGGTTCGAAAATATACAGATATGTGTTGTATGAAATAATCATTCACAAAAATATTGTTGGATCGTTCCGAATCATAATTAATATAGTTAAAGTGAGTTGTATCAATTAGTTTGAGAACTTAACTGTTATATATTTAAGTCATAATATTGGAGTATCTACTTTTTAAACATACTGATATAAACATACTTTCTATTTATATATATATACTAAGGCATATGATCGCTAAATCTACAAAGTTGATGTGAACCACACTGTTTTCGATACTGAAATTAATCTATTTAATTGTGTATTGTGTCCGTGTTTCACCATCACCTCGCAGCAATCAATTTCTTAATTAATTCAAGTAGTTTTATATGAAATGTTTGACATGTTTTATCTGTGAATGTTTGGTATAAACATCGTTATAATCCATGCACATACTTTTATAATTGTGACAGGGAAAGCAAACGTGAGCCCTATGGTCACAATTCACAGCTTCAGTTTTTACAAATAATTCAACGCATAATTTTGATATAAGTGTTATGTCTGCCGAGGCCGAAACAAGCAGGGCATGACACGAGCTGTTTTTCCCCACATTGGTCCGCCCAAGAAATGTGACCGCGATCTTGATTGACTTTGCGCTATGACCAAGCTCCGCCTCTAGCGGTTCTGACTTACAGCGCACTGTATACTGCGGCAAACGACAATCACAACCTTTCTCTATTTACATTAAGAATAGCGGCAATCATTGTGAAATTGAACAGATGACTGATAAGTGCAGTGAGACTGTCTGTTCCGAATCACTAACGAAACTATCAGAGCACACTTTGAAACAGCGACCGTCATCTATTTTGGATAAAGGGTATTTAACCGTTGATTTCAACCTTAACTGGGGATTATCTTGATTAACTGATCTATTGAAAACCCATTTGACCTGTGATGGATGTGTACAGTTTTCACTAGAACCGACTCATATTCCATCTACAAACATGTCACAGGCACAGCTTTTCAGCATTTCATTCCATCCCTATATTGATGTTTCAGCCATTTATAAAATTGACCATAGCACGCACCAGATTTAACAGTTGAATAGCCATTATTAATGTGTTATAAACAACCCCCGGTTATCTTCATGTGTTTTCTATTTATATATTAGTGCTTTTTCTCGTTGTTTGATCTAAAGTTTAACTAAAACAGAACACGTCTAATGGCTTTCGGATGCTCTTATAAATATCCCATCAATAAGACGATCGTCTGGAAATTTGTTAAAACATTATTTGAATTTTAATCAATGATCACTTCAAACGGTTTCTGAATTTGCAGCGCTTTGAAGAGAAAAAGTGAAAATATACTCAAGGTGCACGTTAATACGAATCTAGCTGCGCTTTCGTGCTTACGTTATGATGTTTATGTGTGCGCTTAAAAGAGTACGATGGCGACAATACGACAAAGCGATAGTAAGATGGCGACAATGCGATAGTCATCGTACTGCCGTCATCGTATTATCGCATTGTCGCCATCGTACTATCGCAATGTCGCCAACGTATTGTCGCACTGTCGCATTGTCCTCATCGTACTGTCGCATTTTCGCATTGTCGCAATCGTACTATCGCACTGTCGTCATCGTATTATCGCACTATCGCATTGTCGCCATTGTACCATGGCATTGTCGACTATTTCCTTCCGGTACACAACTATTCTTATTGCAGAAACAAAATAGATGACTTTATACAGATGTACTTTAAAAGAGGTAACACAGTTATAATGAAATCAAATTCTTAATAAGTTAAAGCATGATTATTGATGTAAGGTATGCCGAACTGTAAAGTATTTTTAAAAGTGGCTCCATCTAGGAAAGAAACAATGTGCGCATGTGTATCGGAAGGCTTTAGACGACAATGTGATAGTACGATGGCGACCATGCGACAATGCGACGATACGATGGCGACAATACAACAGTGCGACAATACGATGGCGAAAGTGCGATAGTACGATGGCGACAATGCGATAATACGATAACGACAGTCCGATAACGCGATAGTACGATGGCGACAGTACGATATGACTATCGCATTGTCGCCATCGTACTATCGCGTTGTCGAACTGTCGCCATCGTATAATCGTAATGTCGCCATCGTTCTATTGCACTGCCGCCATCGTATTGTCGCACTGTTGCAGTGTCGACATCGTACCGTCGCATTGTCGCATGGTCGCCATCGTACTATCACATTGTTGTTATCGTACTATCGCCTTGTCACCATCGTACTATCGCACTATCGCAATGTCGCCCTCTGGATTTAATGTGTAACCACGATGATACTAACGGTATTCCGTAGCAAGCCGATATTACCGACCTATTTACCGCGCTGATAACACGAGAGTACGGTGACTGCGACGTGACAATACGACAACGATTACAAAACATCACGATTACAATAACGGTATAGATCGACAGTAAGATGCTGATAACATTACAGCACTAATGTGATAATTAGAAAGTATATCACATTATCATTATCATACTGTCTTATGATCGTGTTTTCGTCATCGTTTTGTCCAATTATCAGTAACGTTCTGTCTCGTTATCGTCATCGTTCTGTGGTGTTTTCGCCTTATCATCATCGTGATGTCGTGTTGTTGCCATATCGTCGTCGTACTTTCGAGATTTCTTTAACAAATCATTATATACATAGAGGATGAAACAAAGGGGATTGTGATATGTTTCGATTTTTTCATCGTACAAACAGTGGATTGGTTTAAACATATTTATTCAAGAATGTGTTTTACAACAAAATTAACACGCATCTTAAGTTTATAGGATTGGAACGATAGCTAGGCTTGTAGGGTTCCTTTCCTAAGTAGTAGATTTACAAACAAATCGGCGGTATTTGCATTTTAAACACAACACATTTGAATAATCATTCGAGTTTAAATTAGTTTATGAGTATGATAGGAATCAAAGTTGTTTCAAAATGTTGAAACAATGTATTAAGAAAAAAACATCGCTGGTGTAATTATTATCAGAGATCTTTTTGTAAAAACAAATGTTTAAACATAGAGAACCGATAATTATACCACTCTGAACCTTCCTGAGCAAGTGGATTGAATTGTATACAACTCTATTTTTGTCGATGTTCCCGTACCATTGCTTATACACTATTATTCATCCGTGTTTAAATTGTTCGTTAGATTAATACGATAAAATAAATTACTTTTTCATATTAATAAAACCTTATTTTGGTTGCTATTTTATAAATTTGCAATTTTAGAGGTATTGACGAGGCGGTAAGCTAAACTGAAAAACAAATTGTTAAGCTGAAAAACAAAAAGCATACACACACTTTAACAGTTGATTAATGTAAGTACAAATACAGTAAATCAAAGCGACTACAATACATACAGTCTTGCAAAACATGCACTTATATATATATATATTTAACATTGTTTTATTGCTATAAAAGACCCCTTGAATTAGCGTGTCGTTAAAATAATGTAACCAAAAAGATTATATCATAAGGTAATATAATTATTATAATGAAATACATCGAGTAAAATTGTTAATTATTATTTTCAACTGCATATAACCGGGATTCGATAATAAATTTCGTGAACATATGTAAAAAGAATGTGTTCGATTCATTTAATTGCTACGTTGTACCCTGCTTGGGTCCCAATGAATGAGCATTTTACTGAAGTCGGCTAACCTAAACAGATGTTGAAAAGCGTGAACGTTATTAGCTTACACATAGACGCCGCTTCTACTACGATCAAAGTGTGGCCGAAAACGTAACCGATCGTTACAAATCGCTGGACAATACGAAGTGCAGTCTTCATAAGCGCAGTATGATCGCGGTAGAGTCTTTATGATCAGAGAGCTCTACGCTCTCGCCACGCTTATTTTGAACATGCTCAAAACAAGCGTAGCGGGATCGTGGCCAATAAAAATCGTTGTAAAGTCGTAAAAAGCGCGTAGTAGAAGCGTCGTTATTATACAGGCAGCGCGGAAGCATCGTAGAGAGATCTTCATGATCGTAGTAAAAGCGCAGTAAAAGCTCTGCGTAGCGTCATAGTATGATCTTGATGTCGCGATAATAAAAGCATTAAGCGTTTGACGTAGGGGCATCGTAGAACGGTCGAAATGAAGACCATAATTTGCCAAATTGCTCGATTTAGACTCCAATCGGCCTCGATCCTTTTTTTCAGATTGTGGCTTGATCGGAATAATCGTCGTAAAGTCGCAGCTATGTGTGAACGGGGGGTTAAAAATGTATGCCCCGGGATTCGATCAGTGATCTTGTTAAAATTAATTTACGCAAGGTAAGTTTTAGCTTTATTGCTACGTTGTACATAAGATAGGTCGCCGTGAAATAGCTTGTCACTAATCAAGGTTAACAAAATACGTTTAATTGAGGAGTTTTGATGTATAAATATTATGACACGACAGATCAGTTTAAATAATGTCTTGTATCAACGCAGGAAAGTTGTTTATACAACGAGTATAGTTCTTTAGCAATCTGAACAGCGGAGCTATTCCCAAGATATTTGTATCTGTCTTTCCTCTTAGATTTATAAAACAAAGGTCGACTTTCCTATGATATCTGTTATGATCTTGTTCCCAATTTCCTGAAATGCATGAAGATTCACATCTTATAGACAATGTTTTTCAAAAAGGATCAGCTGTGTAGAAGGAGCAGGTTGCAATCCCTGTTTGCATATCTTGATATCAGAAGCATCTCTTTTGATGTGCACCTTAGTTGAGTCTTTGTGTTGTGGACTTGTATTATAGGCCAGTTTTGTGAAATTCTACATCGCACGGTTGTACTCAGATGTTACAGGTGCAGAAACGGTCCAATAGTTTTGCATTACTTCGTTGTACCAACTGCCGCGACTGAGACAACCTGTGTTCTTAAGAGACCTCATAAATGTTTGCTCAATGGCAAGATCACTGCTTAGCCAAGCCCAGCTCTAAATTGCTCATTCGAACAACGTGAAAACCATTAACGAACTTTCGATAAAAAATTCGGGGTGCGTTTTATATAGTCTGCTAATTCAGTGAATATAGTTATAAACAGATCGCAGGTAATTGAAGTACCCAGCTGCAGCAAAAACCAAACAACAATTAGGTACTGCTTGTAAATGCATCATTCAACAATCACTACAACCCGCCTTGATCAACACGCTTTCCTTGCTAACTATAAGGTGATAATTCAGCAATGATTGGTTTGTCTTTGTGGTTTGGGCATGTTCATTTTTCTTCTTCTCTGTAGCTGTCTCGAGTTGGATATAAATGTCAGAACATGAAGCATCTGCGTCGCCTTGACCCTAAAAACGAAAGAGTACAACTCCTCTGCCTGATCAAGCAGTATCTGAATCTCGGGATCTTCCTGATATAAGCTGGCTGTATAGGCACTTGTCAACTCAAACATTGCCCCCAAATAGCCGTCTGAACAGCTCTCCCTGTCATAATGTGTATTTTCCCCATGAGTGTATGAAAACACCCCATCATCAGAACAATGCTTTTCAGGCAACTACTTTGTGGCACATCTATGATAATTTCGGCAGCCTTCCAATACCAAGGTTTGTCAAACGTAAACATGGTGGGAAGGTTGTGCTTCATGGCAAGGTTACAAACCGAGTCTTAAGTTGACATAATGCACGACTTATCCCCAGAATATAAATTATTATAGTCAATAATTTGACTGACGACTTCACAGGATGCTGGCTTTCCTGAGGAAAAATATGCATCATTCCCTGCCAATTCGGTGTTGCCTGGTGAAGCTGAAGAAGACTTCTCACAAAATATCGACCATCTTGTCATAATGAAATCACATCAGGTCCTCGAAAACTACCTCAGTGCATGCCTTGCTAACCGGTTCTCCAAGATTTTGTCTTATTTCTAGTGTTCAGCTCTGTGGCCTGTTTTTGCGGAATCAGAAAATGTGTCCGTGATTTGGGGGGGGGGGGGGGGGATTATAGATGTATTGACGCCCATCACATGAAAAGTACATTTGCCATCAACGATGACAGTATTGTGATCAACACTATCGGTGGCAGGGAGAACAGACATCTCCAACAAATGTTTATCACTGGCCAGGATATAAGTTTTCACAAAATCCGCTGCATTCGAAAATTACCTATCGGACAATATAGATGATTTATTTGAACAGCAAGTCACACTTGTAGTGGTGCAATAACAGCTTGTGAACGAACTACTTCAATAATAGCATGACCAACTGCCGCAACCTTGCGCATTGTGTCTTTTCCATAGAATAACCAAATGCCATCTGAAGGGGAATCACAGGCCTTTAAAACAAATTGGTCGCATTATGTACCCAACCAACATGCCATGTGTCCCATTTATCTTACAACCACAGAGTATGCAGTCTTTATGACTTTCAAAACATCCACTTGATTGTCTTGTGGCTCTCTTTTGTACAGAACTACAACAATCACTTTGCTTTGCAGCATACCTTTTAATGTTTTTATCATTTGTGTATTGCTGACAACATTTTTATGTACTATAGTGCAAGCCTCAGTTACAAGATAATACTTTCGCGTCACACTAGCTTCATTCATTCCCTTCATACCCTTCCACTGAACAGCACCTCAGTTATTCTTTGAAATCTCAATCTCCTCATTGCGTATTGAACACAGATCTTGTCTGGATGTGTGCATTCATTACTTAAACATTTATTACAAAAAGGGACAATAACTTGTTTTGTGCTCTGAATTGTAATTCTGCAACTAACACAGAAAGGACCTAATATAATGGCATTGCTGACGCAACCCTAAAAAACAAACAAGCATGAGGCAGTGTTTAGCACAGGCAGGTCTGATATATTTGTATAATGGTGGTCTGTTTTTATATTTTGTTGTTTATGACGCTTGAGCTTCAATAACGAAATACAAGGCTATATTAGAGATAAATATTTAAAACAAAACATGAGAATCTATTTATAAGAAAATTACAAAAAAACGTTTGTGTCAATAGTTATGCACTTGCGGTCATTGTATTAGCGGTTATTTGGGCGCCATGTTGGATTTCTCTGTTACGTAATATACTAAGATTATTTTTTTATTATCTAAAGGTGTTATATGCCCCCTAAAACCTAAGTTTAGACACCAAAATAATGAATTTTGAGTGGATACTTACATAGTTATGATCATTAATAGGTTTTGGCGGCCATCTTGGACGCCATCTTGAAAAAAACAACACTTTCCGATGATCATATTTGGGTAAACGTTTGATATGTTATTAAGGACATTCTATCCTACCAGTATCAGTTAAAATACCTTTTGTAGCAATGTTTTGGGGGTTGAGTGGTATTTTTTCATATATTGACCCGACTACTATGCTTGTTGACTCTGTTGATGGCCGCGGCCACTATCCTTGTGGACAGTATTCGTTCGGTGGTCGTGTCGATTATGATTGTGTTCTGTATTCGGTATATGGTCCTGTCGACTATGGTTGTAGAAAGTCCTCGGTTGATGGTTTTATATTTATTGGACATATCTGCCAAGCATATTCATAGTTTACATTTCGCCAATAATGAACTATTGATACAATCATCTGGTTTCGTGTTTCATTGAATTTTACTAGTGAATAGTGAAAACTACACATACCTTGTGTCATAGTATTTCTACGGTCAATCATGAATGACACACCAGTGGCCAGTGGCAGAGATTTGAGTTGTTGAACCACTTCGGCCATTTTGTAATCTTTAATTGCTTAAGGTCTATTGTCAACAATCCTAGCGGACCAAACACATCCTTTAAGGTAATAATGCAAATACTTTTGATTTCGAATACATCAGCAATAAAAACTACTTAAAATGATACGGTCTATTGATTCAGCTTAGTTTTCATTTATATTCAGCAAGCGCACCAGCTAAAATCACGTGTTTATTGGTATTTTAAGAAATCGGTTTTAAACATATCATTGTGTAACCATATTGTAATAATTAATTTTTCGAAAAAAGTAAATTTTATAGCAAAAAAAAAAATCGTTATAATTCTCAAGAAAACACACTAAAATGAATCAGTTTGACTTTAATGTAAGTCAGGATGTCTTTTATGTATGTAAGTATGTCATCCATGTCAGTTAAGTCGGGATTTTCTCATTATTAGTCAGTTTGTTCTCTGTGAGAGTAAGTATGTTCTCTATGTAAGTCACAATGTTCTCTATGTAAGACAGAATTTTCTCTATGTAAGTCAGGATGTTCTCCATGAAAGTCAATATGTTTTCTATGTAAGTCAGGATGTTCTCTAAGTCAGCATGTACTCTATATAGGTCAGTATGTTTTTTATGTAAGTCATGATGTCTTCTATGTAACTCAGTATGTTCTCTATGTAAGTCAGTATGTTCTCTATGTAAGTCAGGGTGTCTTCTATGTAACTCAGTATGTTCTCTATGTAAGTCAGTATGTTCTCTATGTAAGTTAAGATGTTCTCTATGTAAGTCAGTATGTTCTCTATTTAAGTCAGTATTTTTTCTATGTAAGTCAGGATGTTCTCTATGCAAGACAGGATGTTCTCAATTTAAGTCATTATGTTCTCTATGTAAGTCAGTATATTTTCATTATATTTTCATTGTATCTCAGTATGTTTTATGTGTAAGTCAGTATATAATCAATGTACGTCAGGAGGTCTTTTATGTAAGTCAGGTTGTCTTTTATGTTAGTAAGCATGTATTTTATTTAATTCAGCCTGTGTTATATGTAACACAGGATGTCAATCAATCGGTTCGCCGTAGCGTAGTGGATAATGTGTCCACCTAGCGACCCGGAATTCACGGGTTCGATACCCACTGTGGGAGCGTTCCCCCATAGGCACCAATTTGTTCTTAACCCAGGCAACGGATTCGAAAGAGTTCTAAATAAGTGGTTAGTACTTTTAAATGAGACCGAGCTAACCTAAATTTGTTTAAACTTAGCTTAAAAATCAATAAATCAATCAATGAATCAATCAATGACTTAATAAAAGAATCAATCAATCAACCAATAAATAAATAAATCAATAAAGCAATCAATCAATGATGGACTGACTGTCCGGTTTAATAAGCATATCCTGTTTTTCTTAAATATCACAGTTATACATTTTATATTACAATTTATTGTAGCAGTTGCATATAATTACCCTATTATTACAGTCACATGTGAACAGTATCTGGCGAATCTGTGAATGCATTCAGCAGTTATCTTGTGTTTCTCGATGGTTTGAAATCAAATGTAATTATTCATTCCATGAGGCTCTCAACGTAATACGATTGCGTCCTAAAGCTGTGACAAATTATCTCTGTACAATAAAGACATATTTGTTAACGTTGACTCTCGTTATTAAAACCGAAACATTATACCAACGCAGTTCATCTCATAGTATGTTATATTTCGCAACGAGATATTATGTGATGATCAGCGTTAACATGTTTAAATGTACTTAGTTCTGCCTTTGGGTGTTTTGAGCTTGTATCACTGTATCAACACTTATTTAACTTAAATAAATGCGTCATGTTTTTTATGAACTCATTAATAATTTGAAATCTGATTTGAACGGGGCACATTTTGAAGTCTTGCGTGAACTTTTAGGATATTCTGAATTGTCGCTGAACCTTTTGGTAGCTTCTTTTATTCAATTTAGATAAATTGCATTAACATTTGAGGTCTAAGTGTGAAACTTCTTTATCTGATTTATAACTAATTGGCAACAGAGACAGTTTTACTTTTATTGCAAAATATATTTTAGCCGTGCTCTGTGAAAAGTGGGTTTACTGCATGTGCGTAAAGTGTCGTCCCAGATTAGTCTGTGCAGTCTGAAGTCATCATACAACTATATCAAATAGACGAGCGAAAACCATGACACATAGACGAGAAACAGGGTGAACGTTAGGTTAGATTGTAAGTGGATGAATGTTCCTACATCATGCCATTGTAAGATATTTCTTATGATATCTGCCAATATGGATATATATGTCCAAACTGTACAATGCATTAAGAGCAAAATCTATATAGCGAAATGACCTTATAAGATACTGTTTGTTTAATGATTGATAGGTAAGTAAGTGGATAAAGAAATTAAAAATGTCCATTTGCAAGTAAATAGCAAATGGTAGAAAAAACAAAAAACAATTTAAATACACGATTTTAATTTTCATTTTAGACTCAGCAAAACTCATGCTGCTCAGATTTAGCATGTTATCATTCCCAGCCCTGCGTCCGCAGTCGTGTGGTATGTTATATGCGCCGTCAGATGCCATTTGATTGTGCATACAATTCAATCCTGTTCACGTTAGCTGCACCGCGCAATTTGTTTTTAAACGCGTTCACAAACATTATTTATATAAATTAACACATTTTACTTCAGCAATAGCAACATATTTATACCCGTTGACATAACATGTATTTTGTAGTAAATCAATGTAAAACAAACTTGCTTCGGTGATAAAAGAGAAGCAACTGTTCGCTTAAATTTCGTTGGTTTGTTCAAAGTTATTCCCGGTTGTACGCATGAGTTTAAAACAAAGGCATACAGACGATAATTCTCCTGGAGAATCGGTGAAAACTTGTGTTACACTTGATAACCTGCTGATGTAAATAAGCAAGACTTAGCAGTAATATACTGCACTCAAATGTAATGTTTATTATACTTTTACAGAATGCGTTTACCCGTTTACGAGTTTAAATCGATTGTATACGTTATTTGTTCTTTTTTTAATACAAAACTTGAATAAAAGCACACAAGAAGTTGTACCAGAGAATACTATAAAGATGAATTTCATTCATTTGAAAATTATTTTGTGCTGTACGGAAGAGAAGTACTTCATGTGCACAATAATATTATCTGTGCAGATTCGTCCATGCAACATTCGACGTTGGGGTCTACAGCAAATTCGAGTCATTGCGTCAGCAACGGCGTTCATTTGGTTGTTACACTTTTCATGGAAGTAAACAACAGTTGATTTATTTTCAATAATTGGTCCTTTATTATTTGTAGAACATTATGATGCAATATAAATATATAAAACGGTTCATAGGATAAGTGTTTTATGAAAATAACATATTTGTTTTGCTTTAAATATAAAAAAGCCATGGCTAACAGATATGATACCTGTTTTACATGGGGAGAGGTAACATGAATATATATAATAACACAAAATATACACGTTTCATGTTATATATTTTTCTGCATGCGGTTTTGATAAATGTAAAATATGTGGATATTATTTTATGTTGTATAATTTCTGCCTTATGGTCAATTTAACAACAAACATGTGTTAATTTAAACTATTTAAATCACGATGCCTCATAAAAAACAGTTTAATGTTGAATCATAAGTTTTCACTCACGCTTTTGTGCTTTTATTTGCCAGTATTCATCTCGCTATCAATGCTAATGGCAATTCCTAATTACCAAAATGATCTGCAAAACATGTAATCAAACCTTTATTGTATTGGCAGAGTTAACCGTATATCAGAGCCGTACTTAATTAGAACAATGTATTTTATTTTGCATCTATGTTAACGCCCTAAACGCCGCAGCAGATCCGTTCTAGAGTAATAATAAGCATCGGCCTCTTCAATCTGAATCCAATACCAAGTTACCTACGGTATCGGTTTTGTCAGCAGTGGCTGCAAGCCAAGAACTGTCGCTGATAGTCGATATTCCCATCTCGCCTTTCTCAAAAAAACATATACGTCGATCACGGATGCTTACAATAGTCTGCGTAAAAATGATTGCAAACGATTGTTGGAATACAAAAAAGTATGATTGATTAACGCAATCTACGAAGAATCTGTAAATATTTGGAAAGTGCTTTATCTACAACACTAATAGTAGTATTTTTCTAACTGGAAGGATCCATATACGGTAATGTAATGCAATGTTTATATGTGTTACTATGATTATTGTTTTTAGTATTTGTAAATAGAATTTTAAAATATAACTTCTTGACATAACCCATAACAGGTAAGTATTGTTTGAAGTAAAATATGTAGACAGCATAAAATTGTTCAAGTAAATGTAGACACCACGTGATCAGATAACGAGTGTGACATGGGCAGTAATTATATCAGTCAATTAATAAAATGAAAACAGACAATTTAAAATTCATGAATATTTAAAAATGATAATCGTATTCTGGAAAATGCAACATACGTGAAAAATATTTGTTTCAATTTATATTACTTAATTTACATATTTTTTTGTTGAATACATGGTAAATACTAGAGTGGTCACGTCGTCGTCAAAATTTTCCTTTACAATTTAATTCGGGTGTACTATTAGGATTAGAATTTCTTATAAAATATGAGAAATTTGTAATGTAAACATTGTATTATTAAAACAGCAAGAAAGCTGGATTTTGTTTTTTAATTTTAATATTGTTTTATGCTTTTTATTGACTTATTATACGAAATGAAACTGCTCAATATATAACGAAATAATATAATGTTTTGTGATAAACTATTGTAAAGAATCAGAGAAGTAATTCATTAATGTCGTACACGTGACTCACTCAAGGAAACTGTTTTTTAAATGTCAAGTTAATTCAAAATATCGATTCGATGCATGTCACTGTACAGCACCACACATAAGAAACAGATATGTATATATATAAATATATATATATATATATATATATATATATATATATATATATATATATATATTCTTTATTTTCCTCCGATATCGAAGATTTGAACACCATAGTTATACAATAACAACAAAGCATGTTTAACAAAGAAAGAGTGGCATGATCAACAAAAAATGTAATCATCAATAAATATATATAAAAACAACAACAGTCTTAATAATATCATTTCTGCTGTTGTTTAATTTACAATATCACATTGAAAAGTCGAAGGCGAAAGTTGGTGTATTATTTGTAAACTTATATAGCTGTTCTAAGATGAGGTTAGTTATATAAAACCAAATAGTAGGTAAATATACAACAAATATTCGATTGCCACACAATTTCATATTATCGATAAATTAATACAATTGACCTTAAACGGAAACGAAAATTTAAGCTAAAGTTAGGTTATCCATAATATATTGATAATTTCATCCTGTAAGTTTCATTCCATTACAAAGTAACATTATAGTCTATTTTAAACGAATATATTATAATCAAGTTTAAACAAATCACAAATGAGTTTTAGTAAAATGAAATTGCTTAAAAAGTCATCTTCAGTTACTGTTAATGCAAGACACACTAGAAGTCTACTCATTGTCATTACTGGAAGAATCATAAATTGCATCAATTTGCAGTGCCCGGCCACTTTGTACACAATAAGATAATTCATTTTTGACTCTGTTTTCTTTTCACAAAACCATAGAATATGATTTAATTAATTAATTGCATTAGGGTTTTCACGGTCGTCTGGCGTTAATGGGACTTCATGAACAAGTTCGGAGTGCATTGATCAATTCAAACAGATATTTTAGCTTAATGGAAAACAACTTTAAAATCCCGAGTACTTTTAAACCTGTTCTCAGCGTTCAGTTAATCTAATTAGCTAATGTATTTCTTTTTTCCGCTCGAGTAAGAATGGCTTTAAACGAGACAATCTTAGTCATTAAGTCTATTGGTAGGCTAATTTTCTGTTTAGAGATAACACATTACGTATGAAATACACGAACAACCTTCCTTCAAACCCGACATGGCACCGGAATGTTGAAATCACAATAACCACAGTAAACATCAAATGGTTGGTATGTTTTAACCCCTCAAAATCCGAATCAATGCTTATATCTCGAAAACAAAATAAACCATCTCATCCACCATTGACCATGCATAACGTGAATATACCCATCGTTGATGTCCATAAACACTTAGGTGTTTTTATCTCTAATGACTGCACTTGGCATGCTCATATTTCATACATAAAGGAAAAGGCATGGACACGCGTTAATATAATGCGTCGGTTAAAATCAATGCTTGATAGAAAAGCTCTCGAGAAAATATATGTTTCTTTTATAAGACCAATCCTTGAGTACTCAGACGCTGTATATGATAATTGTACGCAATATGAAAAAGATGACATAGAAAAAATCCAAACCGAAGCCGCGCGTATAACATCTGGATGCACACGCTTAGTCTCAATAGAAGAACTTTATAATGAGCTAGGCTGGGAAACTATCAGCCAACGAAGACGCAAACACAAATTAATATAAATGTATAAAATGAACTCTAGTAATGTACCAAACTATTTGCAATCCCTTTTACCCGCTACAGTTGGATCGTTTAGCAATTACTCATTAAGAAATTCGTCACATCTCCAAACTATTCAAGCGCGAACGTCACTAAACTCAAATTCGTTTTTACCATCCACTGTTTGTGAATGGAATAATCTTCCCGATGAAATAAAAAACGCCGAATCGATAAATTCCTTCAAAAGTCAAATTAACATAGATTGACAGACTCCGAATCCATTATTTACATACGGTGAAAGACGCTCTCAAATGCTACACACGCGCTTACGAACAAAGTGTAGCGCCTTAAACGAACACCTTTTCCGACGCAATATTGTTGCATCCCCGTTATGTCTATGCGAACTTCATGAAACAACGTCGCATTACTTTCTTGAATGCACTCGGTATGTACATATTCGTGGCGAATTTCTGAACTCAATATCCGCATATTCCGTTCCTTGCATTGAAACTATTCTATATGGAGACAACACTTGTGACTACTTAACGAATACTAAAATAGCCGATGCAGTGCATGCATTTATAATTAAAAGTAAGCAATTTGATTCGTAATATGCTACAGAACTCTCTCTCTCTCTCCCTCTCTCTCTCTCCGTCTCTCTCTCTCTCTCGTTGTCTCTCTCTCTCTCTCTCTCTCTCTCTCTCTCTCTCTCTCTCTCTCTCTCTCTCTCTCTCTCTCTCTCTCTCGCTACTCTCTCTCTCTCTCTCTCTCTCTCTCTCTCTCTCTCTCTCTCTCTCTCTCTCTCTCTCTCTCTCTCTTTTTTCTCTCTCTCTCTCTCTCTCTCTCTCTCTCTCTCTCTCTCTCAAACACATCCCAAATGTCGACTTATTGCCTGTTTCTCACTATACTCGTAGTTTTTTCCATTCCCTTAACATTGTTTATTATTTAAAATCCATGTATGTCCGTCTAGCAACATGAAACTGTATTTGTATAGGGAGAAGAACAAAATAAGACATCGTCTTTCGTTCTAATCCTATTCAAGCATGTTCTTGTAATAAATGTTGTGTCATATTCTTTGTAAAACAATGTACATTCTTTGAAATAAATATGTTTAAACTAAACATCAATAAGAATATTGTGCGAGGATAACATGTCTCTTTAGTAACTTATAGTAAAAGAGTAATAACAAGCAATACATAAAAATAACTTATATGCGCTTTAGTGGTGATACTGTGTAATAATGTCTTTATAAATTGCGAAAAATAATAATCGTCACTCGAACAAAAATCTTCACTCGAACAAGCGCTCGTGAAAATATAGTTTGGTCATTCTTTTTTTTTGTTTGCATTTTTTTAAATTTGAATATATAGTATTACATACATACATTTTTATACGTAGCAGTTCATGTATATGTACTTGAAGGGAGTGCATACACATATTTGTAATCAAAACATTCATATACAAAACATATTGCAAAAATAAAGAAACACTATTTTTACATACTTACTAAATATAATTTTACATCAAAGTACGTGACTACGCTTTCTATATAATATTGCACATATATATATATATATATATATATATATATATATATATATATATATATATATATATATATATATATATATATATATATATATATATATATAAAAGATAGCTAGTATGTATTATTCTCTGATAATGCATATTTAACAAAACACAGATTTGATGGAGAAAGTGTTCATCACGTTTTATTTGTATATATGAAGTAATCAAAACAAAAATAAAAATGCAAAACATCTTAGGTTATCTTTATGATGGTTGTAATTTTTGTTTTGAAAAGAAAATAGAAATAAGAAAAAGAAAACAAAACTATTTTCCAGTGTGTTTATATATATATACGAACAAGGATGTATAAATTGTACTTACAGTTTGTTCATTCTTCTTATAATATATGTAACGGTTCAAATGAAAACAGATATGCTATATTCATCGGTTTTGATTTACTGCATTCACGTAGGGCAATAACGCTTCGTTTCCACATGGGAACAATATAAATTATTAATAAATGCTTCTCCTTTTAATTTGTGATGGTATTATTGATAAGTTCGTGCTCGCACACGTTTTTTTTATGTTTCCGATAAAGACAGTTTGCATTTAACTGTTAGTCGGAACTTTGTTTATTGTGAAAAAAAACACGATCTATCGTTTAAAAAGAATCGACCAGTCGTGATGAGATTTCAGAGTTCTCATTGAATATGAAGTGTTTAGATTAACTTGCTTTAATACATACATTTTTATTATTATTTATTAATGTAATGTGTAGGTCGGATTTGAAAATGTGTATTTATATTTTTATTTTTTATTTTCTATTTTTTTTTCAAAATTCATAACAAAACATTTTGTGTTATATGTTTACAGATTTGATCTGACACGACAGGATTTAGCCAGTCAATGGATGAAGAGAATGAAAATAAAGCTTACACTGAAATGAACATGACTGCAACATACCTTAATGTGTATGGCAATTCCACGGCGATACAACTGACAAAAATAAACCAAAAAATACCATATCTGAGAAATGAAAACAATTCGTTTAGCACAAAGGAGATACACGATCTCATTGTGTATTTAAATAACGAAGAAGTCATTGCGCTAATGCCACTTATTTTGACTTTGGCTTTCATTCTGATAATCGGGTTCATAGGTAACGTGATAGTGTTGTTAGTTTACTGTCTGAGTCTCAGATACAAGCGGTCACCAGCGAGAGTATACATACTGTTTTTGGCGTCTATAGATCTTTCCATTTGTACATTTGGCCTACCATATCATATCATTGATCTTACTCATCCGTATACATATACAAGTGGATGGACTTGTAAAAGTTTGACATTTATAATTTCGGTATTTTTTCACATGTCCATTTTTGGTTTGATTGTAATCTCCATAGACAGATATTTAAAAATATGCCATCCACTTAGCAAATTACAAATATCGTACTTTGGAAAAAAGCGAGCCTGTCTTGTTGCAACGGTGCTTTCTTTCTTATTTGCTTGGCCAAATCTGATTCTTTACGGTCCAAGTGAGATGGAGACAAAAATTCCAGATATTAGTGGCCCCCGCATGCTTTTTTGACACATTATATAGTGAAACTACGTATCCATTGGTATATACAATCGTTACACTGAGTGTTTGTTTGGTGTCCACTTTTTTCATGATAGTAACATATTCGTTAATATGTCACCAAATCATTACTAGGTATAAATTTAACCCTTTAGCCTTTACTAGAAACGATGAAACAACTTACACCGAAGACATGCATTTAAAAACATTTCCTGTGACAATAGAAGGAACGCCATGCTCCTCATTACGGAATCGCTGGCCTCTAGGAAAACACCAATGCGTAAGCAACTCTACATCGCATACATCACTCGCTGCTACTAAATTGTTATCCGAATACTCCTTTAAAGCACATAATTCAAATGGATCGTTGATTGGGCAACATCCAGCCGAAAACACCGACCATATTGATGATGGATATTATATCAAAAGAAACAAAAGTAACGAAAAAAGAAAAGAAGAAATCGGGAATGAAAGAGAGCACTCTGAGAATCTTTGCCTTCTTGTCAATGAAAATGGTGATGATTCTCGGTCAAAGTGTAATCGTTCTTCAATGTTAGTTCATACTCAAAGCAAAGAGTGTTTGAAAAGCCATGATAGAATGGCATCAATACAGATACGCGGACGATGCGATGAACAATCGGACTTGGTTAAATACACTTCATTGCAATCTCTGGCTAATAGTTCTGACAGGGCATTATTGGACTTTCCTAAAGAAAATTGTCTGAATATTCCATCCGGTCTAACATCCTCCACGCGCAGACGCTCAGAGGAACCGCTGAAATTACAAAAGCATGATGTTACGTTAAAACGCAGTAATTCTCTCACTATATCCCCGTTTGGTCATATTCATTTTAACAACGCAAATACACACATGTCTTCATTCAGTGGGCTTAGGATTCATAGAAGTACCCAGAATATAACGCCTTCCCCTCGTTCATCGGTAACAAACCGAAACCGAGTTCCAGCTTTGAGCGGACAACATCTTAAGATCACAAAGATTATGATCATAGTGACGTTGGTGTTCATACTTAGTCACGCACCGGCATTTGTTATTACAATATGGAGCACAGTGAATAGGGAATTTTGGGATAATTTGTCAGTTTCTAACACAATCCTCTGTGAATTCCTGCTCAGGATGTACCTGCTGAATAACATTTGCAATCCGTTTATTTATGGATTCTGGGACAGACGTTTCAATCGCGAAGTGAAAATAACATTCCAAAAACTTTACAATAGCATTTTGGAAAAATGTCGAAAAAATAAGTGACATTTCATAACCGAATTAGTTATTGTTTCGTATGTGTTTCATAATTGCCTTGTATATTTATTTTCTCTTTAAAATCGTGTGAATGTTGTGTAATGCGACGTTGTGTGTGACAATGAAAATGATACACGTAAAAATGTTAACTTAAACAGGTTTTATATTATTTTCTGCAACATAAATTATATTCGATCATACGTGAGACATTCTAGTGTCCAGTTTTGTCTGAATATATTTTATCACTTTCCTACATTAAGAGGTGTGTGTTAAAACCCGAGTTGTTGTTAAGTTCATAAGTCGCATAATTAGTCCATTATAAATCTTTGCAAGTTATGGTATACTTTCCCCAAAATATTGAAAATACCTTAACCGCTGTGACTTTGAAGCATTCTTTGTTTCAGAGATGTCATTCAACTAAATTCAACAATTTGATCTATATTATTATTTAATACGCATTTAACTTGTTGTACGGTATGATCCCGCTTACCAGTGAAAATATAGTAGACAGCAGTCCGTAATCACCGATGAGTACTGGTTCAAAACATAACAATGTATAGGTCATTGATGTTCGCGGGGTTCTATCGTTGATCCGTAAGAATTGCACGGGCGCTTATTACTTAGCTATATTTACTGATATAAGAATCAAACGTATCTATATTTAACAAACATTCGTTATATTACTTTATAAATCATAAATGTTACACAATTAACAATGCAATCCTGTCATATGAAAATGAGACATACCAATAAAAACCGAGGATTTCAAATACTTCACCTATAAGTCATTTGGTCTATCTTGGTATTCATATATAGGGAGAAAATAGGTGAGTCATACATTATATCTTATTGAATGTCGCAATTAAAAAACCAATTCTGTAATAAAATATGGTATGAAACCTTTGTTCTTTGTGTTTTTTGAGAGATCATAATGATTCGATTAATTGAAAGTAGTTTAATGATATTACAATTAGGTATATTTCTTTATAAGATAACGTACATGTTTCGATCGGCGTATTACACGCACAAAAAATGTAGTCAACCTGGTGCTTTTCCTCCTATGCTCATGCTAAACAGAACATTTAAAGGGATCTTTTCACGCTTTGGTAAATTGACAAAATTGAAAAAAGTTGTTTCAGATACGCAAATTTTCGTTTTAGTTATGATATTTGTGAGGAAACAGTAATACTGAACATTTACCATGGTCTAATATAGCCATTATATGCATCTTTTGACGATTTTAAAACATAAAAATTATAAAGCGTTGCAACGCGAAACGATTGAATAATTTGGAGAGTTCTGTTTTTGTCGTTAAATTTTGTGAAACTACGAAGATTGCTTATATAAGGTATAAAATATATCAAGTATGTGTAATCGGCGAAATAGCTCAGTAGGCTAAAGCGTTTTTACTTCAGGACTCTGGCAGGACTCCAGGGGTCACTGGTTCGAAACCTGGTCCGGGCAATGTTCTTTTCCTTTTTTTAAATTTTATTCTTGATTTTTTACTGGAGCTTTTACGATTCAATGTTTACATTAATCGATATAAAGCATTTAATGAATAAGTTAAAAAATGCCAAAATCTGTGAAAAGGCCCCTTTAAAAGTGTTAAAAATATCACGTTCTTAGCAAAGCTCGATTTTAGTTGCAGCCATTGGCAGATTGAAATGCTTTATTTGTATGGTATTTGTATGTATAATAAAATAAATATTGCATTTCGTTCGGCCAATAGTAATTTTTGGAAACGCTCGAAATAATATGTCGCCTTGGTTTAGCCTGTTTCACTAGAATTTTTGCAAGTAAACTATGCACTAAAAAGATTGGAATGTATCAAAGAACACGTTAAGCAGTGTGTAAGTATTAAAAGACAGTGAGATCTTTTTAAAACAGTTTTGAAAAAAAACTCACTTTAGATAAAATACCAAACAAAAAAGTATAATGCAAAAACGAATTAGTAAGCGTTAATCAACCATAGCTTGTTAAAATCATATTCTTATAATGTTAATTATACGTGTCAGTTAGTACAAGCCATCAAGTCTGTACGAAAGGGAAAAATCACAGCGATTAACGTTAAAATTTATTTCTGACATATATGTGTCACGAAGTATGATATCGTCCGTTTTTGTGTTCTTTGATGTGTCATAATTTTGATAATTTAAAATTATTATAATAATTATTTTGTTTGTCTTATCTGCTTTCACAAACTAAATATACAATGAATGGATGAATTAAAAATCAAGTGCATTATGATTCAGGAATATTATGTCAATAATTCGCGAAAAAAGAGGATGAAATCACAATTTCTGATCGCAATGTTTTCTTAGCCTCTCGAAATACATTTATTTATATGTTTTCATTGTTATTTTTTACGATATTGTCTTATATATCATTTCTCAACACGTCCTTATCATATAAATTTTGCCCAAACCGCTCTACAATTTGGTTGTTCGGCGACATACTGTGCGTATGTGTTGTTAATTTCAGCTGCGCCCAACGCAAGACAACATGTTTCACTTCACAATAAACCAGCCAAAAAGAGAAATTGATATATGCAGACTCTTTTTCAGGCCTAAATAGTTGTATAGTAAAGCTGATCTTTAATTTTTGTATTCCTTCTCAAGTTTTATTTATTAATTTTGTTACAATCAATATTTGTGCAAATTTTATGATTGCAAAATAGAAATTGTGGGATTAACACATTATACTATAAAATATTAGCAATACATTTATGCAAACGATGCATAACGTATACATATTTTATAGATAGATATATACTGAGTATGAAACCTGATCAATTTCATGCATTTCAGTCTTTTGTCGAAGTTGTGATTTTTACATTTACAGATTGCTCACAATCACTAAAGTGTAAACGGAAAATAACGGAGATAACACTAAAAACACCACGAATCAACTATCATTTCCTTGAAATAATTTTTTCTGTATTATAAGTAATGTATAAAACTAAAATAATATACATGTTTACCACATCAGTTTTCACGCAGTCCCTCGAACAATGCAAGCTCTGCTTAATATCTCTGAAAACTATTATACGAGATTTCACCTGTTTATACTAGTTTAATTGGCATCCATTGTTTTGTTTTTTAATTGCAACAGTCAATTTTAAAGGAACATTATCGAGACGAATTACGTTTTAAACACAGTAAGTAATGTATACGTTATCAATGGCTACAACGCATAATAAGTGCAATGAATAACATTCATTAAGCCTGTTAACCTTGCGATAAATAAAATGTGAAATTGTAAAAACTGAACTAAATGATATTATGTTTGCTGCATTAACCTTTGGTACTCGAAAATCAATAATGAAGCAAATGACTTAATGAAACATATATGTTTGTGTATTAAATTTTTTTTCTAGACAAATAAAAGAATATAACGTGCTGGAAATATACGACTTAAAGTAACACAATAGATTTTGTTTATAAATTATATTTGCTTTGCGCTAGTGAAGATGGAATGCAGCTGACTCACAATTTAATCAAACAATGTAATGTACTTGTGGCGATTAAAACACGCTTGGGAACACTCCAATAACAATTGATGTCGTAAAAGAGTTTATAAATAGTTATATTGCATAGTTACAGCAGCGTGTGCACCAATGAAGTTCCCGTTAGGCTCATCGTTCGTCTATAGACCAGACATTATTGGTATATAAATAAGAAATAGAAATATTTCGGCTTTAGACCTCGTTCATTATCGTTTATGAATCCTGACATTATGTAGCTGAATTTTATCAACTCTTAAACCACTAGGCTAATTGTTTAAGTTAACATAAATATACTTTCGGTTCCGGGCGTTCGCTTTTGCACGTATTTAAAGGGAGATTATACGATTTTTTTATCTGTTCAATTATAATATATTGATAAATTGATATATTGATATGTTACAATAACACAACATAGGCAAGACAATCGATACATTGATGGTGAATTTCTGTCAATGCAGCAAAGACAAATTAGCGCCCCGAGCCGATTGTGACGAAGTTATTTAGTAAATATTTTCCTACAATAACTGAAGCATTCGTCTTTTTATAAGTATCGGAGTTAGTGTCCTTGTGTCGTATGAATATATAGCGTTGCAGGAATTTAAAACAATCCTTAAAACAAAATTATGTCTTTGTATCGTATGAACGAATCTGCCCTAAAACTAAATTTAGATTCACATCGTACATGCATGATATACATGCTGGCGAAATCGACTGTACAGACATTTTCGATTTCAGAATTAAATATCTGGCTGATTTCGCATTTTTCGACACATGTTCTTCTAAGCTTTTATTTTAATTTATATTGCAATATATGTATTATAAGTTTTTTCATATTTGATATAAATTCATAAATATTTGACAAAATCGTATTATCTCCTTTTAAAAGAGCGATTGGTGTTTGAAAGTGAACATTGTAAACATTATTTTCTCCTTTTAAACTACTAGACTTTAATCAATTTTGAAACACATGGCCAATATCCTTTTGTGTTCAATTAGTTAAGCATCATAGTGTTTTGTACATTATTTGAATCACAATTAGTACTTTCACGACAAAACTCGATCTGAACTGAACATATCACCACGTATATGCAACTTTTAATGATTTTAGGCTTAAATAACTTCCATTAAATTAGTGTCCATAAAGTAACATTATCTTCTGTAATGCATTGATATATATTTTTAAAAGAAATTTCTTCTTTTCATGTAGTTACTTAAATTACATATAAATGATAATCTTAAAAAACTAGAACTTCATTGATGCATAGCTTAAGAAACAGTATATAATTGTTTTGATCATTTTCTAATTTATATGAAACATATTTCAAATAGCAAATATGTTCTGTGTAAACGCTTTTTGATAATAATAAAAAATACTATAAAAGCGTGTGCTGTTAAAATAGTTTGATGGTTACATAGGCTAATACAAAGGATGAGGAAGTCTGGTAAAATTTAAGAAAAAGAAAACCAAGCTTCCGACTAAATAGAACATTAGTGCCCAATCAGGTAATCCAATTTGTATATAAACTGATACCAATAATGCTCTCACTTCCATGTCTTTTTGCATAAGTGTGGTTTTACATTTCTTTAAAAGAATTGGTGTTGACTTAAGTCAGTAAATCGAAAGTAATTATTGACAGTGCACGTTTTGTATGTCTGTTCCAAGCGTCTGAGTTTAACCATTGGGAATGATCGTATGCACTTATACGCGCCAAAGGGGGTTTGTTAACAATGTGCTTTGTGGTAACAACATGAATAATATATATGTTGGCTTACTATATATGAATATGCGTGGTGTCAATTACCTTATCAGAGAATTGATAAAGGTGATGTAGGCTGATGCATACTGTACACCACGGGAATTAGTACGGTATGACATACTGAGAAATACTGCTTATCTAATAGAGGATAACGTGTTGAATTCAGTCCGCCTTAATTGGTTGTAAGAAAAGAACAGAACAACTGAACGTGCAGCCTATAAACGGTTTTCGTGAGACGGTGTCACAAAAATGAAAGATATTGGGACGGCTTTCAATTTTGCTTATGTCCACTATATTTATATTTATGATTTTATGTGCTCTTTTTATATTCGTTAGAATACTAAACACTGTTTTTTCGAACAATACCTTTTTGATACGTAAAATTTATTTTTTCTGAATCTGGAAACAAAGATAAGGAATGGACACAAAGAAAAGGAATGGGCACAAAGATAAGGAATGGACACAAAGATAAAGAATGGAAACAAAGATAAGGAATGCGCGACGGGCATTTACCGATGTGTTTGTCTTAAATACGTTGATCAGTAGTTCTCATTCAATCAACGCAAAATTAATATCCTACGACTAATAATGATTTAACAGCATCCGCAAATGACAAAGTGATATGTTACAATGATATACGAAAAGTAATTTAAATCCGTGCAAATTTCTAAAGACGGTTGTTGCAAATTAACAGTTGTTTTTTTTCAACGTTTTACATCACACTTTTTTTAATTGTATTTTGCCGTACATTTGTGCATGCATTTCTATCAACTTCAATGTAGGTGCGTGTTTTAAATCACCCCATTCGCAATCGACTCTTGTACGCTATAGATTGAATGTTGGCGTATGGTGTAAACTTCCACGATATTATAGACACCACGATGCTACGTTGATGCTAAATGCAGCATGTAGTTTGCTTCCTTTAACTTTCAGCGTTCGTTCCTGATCGTAAACCTTTCTGACGTATTGTTTTCATACGGTAAACATACTCAAACACATCAATGTCAAAATCACAAGACGTTATATATTTGGAGAAGTACCATCACAGATGTTATTTCTTTCGCCAATAGAACTAAAACGAAAACATGTTATGTTGCATGTTGTGTTAAGTGTGGAACGATTAAAAATAAAATTAAAGGGAACTCAGTAATTTACATTCAGTTTGTTCTCACACACTTTGACGGGCACTATTTACCTGGAATGCTAACGATATGTCTTTTGGTTGTGGACAATAGTAAAATATAAAGTCAGAGTGACGCCTTCAAATATGGAAGTAACCTTAAATGCATAAAATATTATATTCCATGGATCTCTTACATTAAAGAACAAATAACCAAACTGTACATATTTAATCATATTTAACAACGTGTAATATAAAATGCTTTATGTTATATCATAACTAAATATTAGGCAAGTATAGTGCATATTCCTATACCTCTATTATTTTTGTCATTATACACTTTGTTATATAAATCACTGAAAAGGTAAACTATGCAACGGCTTTGGACGTTTAATTCAAATTCTTCGCTTTGAAGTACAATCTATATAATCTTGAAAATATATGTTTTAATGCATTAGCAAAAAATAGTGCATGATATTCACAGTTTCACGCATTTGTGGCTTCATTTAGAAGAATTTTCTCTTCAGTTTAAAAAACTATCAGTTGTTTTATCGACGGTTATATGACAAGCAATAATGAAATTTCCGATAAACAAAATTAACTGTGTACATGTATTTATTTTCACTGCCACATTACATTCTTAGCGTGTCTCAACCCTAGGCGCTTGAAATGTCAAATTCTACACTTCGTTATTGTTGTTGTTGTACGCTCGTGATGTCAATCCGTCACATCGTTGTTGTTGTTGTACCGATATTTATACAAAATTATAACAAAATTATATTTATATATAATAATTTAGTTTTAACATGTGACAAGGATACTTTAACTCTATAACACGTGCATGAGACATTTTGTGACATGTCACAATAGAAGCTGCTTTACAACAGGCAATCTTGTAAAAAATGCATTTGCATTTGAAGTAATCTACTTCCGAAATACTATTTGTTTGAATGACACACATTTGCTTGTGAGCGAAGCTCATCATATAAATAATGCCGCAAATCCGCGCATCCCATCAACGAACGCTAACATCATATGGCGAGGGTATTGGCCTGTAAACTTACAGCAGGAGTACGCTGCAAATGACGTTTGACGTCCATTAATAATTTATCTTTGCTTTGCGTGGGAGAAGATGAATGACCGCTAACTCTAAATTTAATCAAATTAGTTTATATGCGGGGCGCAAGTATAACACACTGGGGAGCAATCCAACAACCTTTTATGTAGTAAATGCCGTATAAGAGTTCATTTGGTTATTTATTGCATAATTAGAGCAGCGTATGTACGGATCAAGCTCCCGTTAGGCTAAACTGGAACTTAAGTGTTAACCTCTGTTGTTTGTAATTGTCTTAAATGATCACGAGTTAACAAAACATCGTTAGTATATGCACCATCCACTGTACGTGCTCGACCAGAAACGTTCTATTGACCGCGTGTATCTTCCTTGGCGCACACGCAAAACATGTAAACGAATGAAAACAATGTCTTGCCCAACTGGCTATTTTTTAATAACACATAAATATTATTCCAGTTTCTTTTCTTCGCCTCCAAGATCGCTCCTCTAAACAAGCATATTCTGTGTAAATTGAAATACATATATCATCATTCAAATCATATTGTGTCCGAGTATAGTGTATAGTGTTGTGTGCAGTATTCTAATTGCAATGAGAACTTTGACTGCAACATCTGTACTTACATTTTCTTTCTTGATAAGCATTATTTGACATGAAACTACAACCAATTTTTCTCAACGGTTAATACTTAAAAGAACTTCAATTAAACTATTTATCACAAAGTAATACTTATTTATTATTTATTAATTATTTTTTATATGTAAAAGTTAATTATTTAGTAATGTAAAATAAAATAATATATTTATAATAATGGCAGAAAACCGGAACTTGATATTTCATTTATGCCTAACTTAAGAAAATGAAAAACATTATTCTTCTAACATGTTTTATTAATATCCTTCATATTTCAAAGTCAAAACTAATTCTCTTAATAATCATACACTTTTTGTAAATATGTTCTCTGATTGTATTTACACAGGTTTATACACATGAGCAAAAGGTCCTTACCAATATAAGCAAAACAGAACAAACCCCCATTTCAACTCCACTAACAAAAAAATGCCCAGACAGGAAGACCCGAACTTAATATGGGCTAAAGCCATCAATCTGGGCAATATTTTGTCATATGGCCTTAAGTGGGATTCTCTTTTTCTTAAAAACAATGAGTGTTGACAAAAGTCAGTAAAACGCCATTGACTATTGACTGCGAAAGGTCTATAATCATGTTCCATGTGTCAGTTTCAACCCGTGTGATGGTTGGTGGATTGGCTAACAATCCTCTGATACCCAGCAAGAGGGTAAGCGAACACTATTAAGGGTAGTAATGACATATATAATATTTGTGTTGATGTGCTATACATGAATGGTGTCATAACCTAAGCAGTTAAAACAGGTGTGCGTATATAATTAACAGTAATTATTACGTTTGACATCGCTGAGAATTAATGCTTTACTAAAAGACGATCAAGTATTGAATCCAGCTCTCCTCAATTGATTGTTTAGTACGAACAGAACAATTGAAAAATGCATTTTCGTAATGGTTAGAAGATTCTTCAGACATGAGGTCACATGAATGAACGTATGAGTGGACTTTCAATATGCTAAAATGTCCATATTATTGTTAGTTTTATTTGCTGTACAATCATTTTTATTCGATGGCATAAATTGTCGTCTTTTTTATACATTAATTTTTTTCTTGGAAATTTAAAATTATGGATTAATGATTTTGGAACGAATTGCGTCGTTCTTGTTCAAATGAGAAATCTATTAAAATGAATGCACTACTTATATACTTCTAATTATGATTTTACAGCATCTGCGAATGACATCAGTAATTATTTACTTTGATAATAAAACAGTCATTACAATACATGCGAAAGTAATGTAATTGTGTGTTGCAGATGAACATGTAGATTTTCAGAAAGTTTTACATACAATTGTTATTTCATTTTGTCGTATTTTTGTTTATAGCGTCCTCCAATCTTAACATGTCAAAAATGTTCAAAAATGCACGTTATAACCTACCGTTTCATTATCGAAACGACTCTTGTAAACTATATTTATGTATGTTTGCGTATTGCCATAGCTTCCACAAAATAATTAACACCAGGATGCTATTTTGATGATATATATTCATAAATTAATGGGATCTTTTCACGGTTTGGTAAATTGACAAAATTGAAAAAAGTTGTTTCAGATTCGCAAATTTTCGTTTTAGTCATGATATTTGTGAGGAAATAGTATAACTGATCATTTACCATGGTTTAATATAGCCAATATATGCATCTTTTGACGATTTAAAAACCTAAAAATTATAAAGCGTTGCAACGCGAAACGATTGAATAATTTGGAGAGTTCTGTTTTTGTCGTTAAATTTTGTGAAACTACGAAGATTGCTCATATAATGCATAAAATACTTTAACCAATTATGCTTGGCAGAGCTTTGTAACGTCATTTGTAGCAAGTGCATAAATCGAGTGCATTAGACGTGTCGTGACATGTCACATTAAAAGCTGCTTAATAACAATTGCTAATAAAAGTGCTGATAAACGACCGCTCAGCCAGACTTGTCAAGGATGCATTTGCGTTCAAAGTTATCTACTTCCGATTTGTCTGCAAGCAAATTGCTAATGCATGCGTACTTTAATCAATGTGTATAGATGGCAATTTTAAAATATATATTATATATTTATGTGTGTTCGGTTAGAGAGGTCACGCTTTTGTTAAAATAAAATGAAACCAAAAGTCCAGGCACATTTCACATTGACATTCTTAAAAGAAACCAGTCTTTAATCTTATCTCATTATGTACACGCCTTTAAAGGATATAAATCCAATGTTGGAATATATATATATATATATATATATATATATATATATATATATATATATATATATATATATATATATATATATATATATATATATATATATATTAACAATTTTCAGTTTCGATCGACTTTACGCCTTAACTTCTTATTTCTTTTATAAGGCAACATAAACCTTTGACTGTTTTTTATCCTGAAATTTCGTAGTATTTTACTTATCTTAAATAATAAAAACATCGCTCTGTTAACTTCAAACCTTATGTATTGGAATCCCGTTATCGTTAAATTACATGTCAGATAAAATGAGTATAAGACATCTTATGACAATTCCTTAATATCTATAAAGTGAATCATTAAAGTAATTACACATCCGTTTGAAGTCGTTATCGTGAGCAGTGGTCCGCATCATATTACGCTAAGGGTTTACTTCAGACCAGTATTTGTAACTGTGTTGGCGTTAACGACTTAATTAAAAAGTATATTGTCATATTTATAGCATAAAGAATATATGTGTTAATAATACAAAAATGTCCACCAAAATCTGCTCGTAAAATGTTTTAGAAAATGACTAGCACCGCGTTCCACTGGAATAGCCGATTGAAGTCACTAATAGCTGCAGATTTTCATATTACATTTTAAAAATAAATATTATTGCATATACAAAATGTATATCTTATGTTCAGTAGATAATAATATTGAGCGGAATTGAAATGTCGATAATATTCGAGCATGCAAGCGTTAATTAAGATGATATATACCATTAGCTATAATGATATAATCTTGCATATGAAAAATATATTGAAAGAGAAACTCTGGTTGAATCAGTAGACCATTATTATCATCACATAAAAGTCATTTCAACATAGAAGCCGTTTTTAACGGTCACCGGTCGCTGTTTATTTGTAAGTACTTTTATGCACTGAAAAATAACACCTGAGTCTAACCTTAAGATATTCGGAAAAATTCCCCATTAAATCACCGTTATTACCTTTTGTTAGAAATATAGCACAGTCATGTAATTTATATTTAAGGTTACATCTGTTTTATAATTTCGTTTTATTAATAATCTCAATTTCCTCTAGCAGAATCAACCCCCAAACACAACACATTGGTAATGTTTTTTTTAAAATAACGACAGCGACTAAAACACAACGACTGCAGGCGAACCAAAAGTAAACAAACAGCAAGAAGTCAACGATGAGCGAAATTTCTCCATGAATATGGAGAACCTGCGATTGACGTCAATACAACTAACGAGCTAAAAATAAAATACTTTGAAAGCCCAT
The DNA here is from genome assembly GCF_020536995.1 of Dreissena polymorpha. Lineage (NCBI taxonomy): Eukaryota > Metazoa > Mollusca > Bivalvia > Myida > Dreissenidae > Dreissena > Dreissena polymorpha. The sequence continues at coordinate 65,003,765 of NC_068368.1, read as the reverse complement.
TATTCATTCATTAACCACCTGTTAAAGAAATGATTGAGCTATTCAGTTGTACCTAATCCATCTATATCAAGCGACATAGAATCTATACTTTTGGAATGGACATGGTTTAAGTGCAATAAACGTTAATGAGATTCTTTTGGTTTGCGAAGTTTGTTTGACTTTCATCGATTTGATTTGATTTTCATATTTGCTCATTAGTGATGACATTATTTTGTAAGGAGTTAAATCAATAGAGACACATGTTTTTTTTATCCAAGACAATTTGATTTTAAAACGGAATTGTATTCATATTTTCCATTCATCTTTTTCACTTTAACTGAGTCTCTTTTAAGCTTATTATATTTCCTATTTCCATTGATAATTACAATGAGTGTGCATGCATTTTTTTTAATCAGCGCTATTGTGTTGCTTAGCCATCTGATAATGGTATTGTATACATAGCAATATAAGTATCATTGCGTATCTTTATTAAATCCATGTAGGTGGGCGTGACAAGTGTTATTAAAACTTTTACCGGGATTAACTGAGATCTGAGAATATTGAACTAGATAAGCCGCTACTTGGCTAAGACAAACATACAATAACTCTAGATTCTCGAGTAATTGTCACACACAATACCTCATCCGCTGTAAAATAAGCGTCGCTTAACCTGAAAACAGAACGTTAGTGTTCACATATTTATATTGTATATAGGTCGTTAAGATACAATATAAATAAATAAATTGTATTGTATAAATTGGTATACAAAACAGCAATTGATCCCAATTATCAGAGTGTTGTTATTTAACAGATTACATTGCAAAATAAAGAAAACACAAAAGTCGTGATTTCATTTGCTAAGCTAGAATGTGTGACACGTTAGGAAAAAAAACAGCCCAATGCTAATTGTCTTTATGTCACAACTTGATAAAAATGTGACCTCTGGAGCTGCTTCGACCACAGTGGTATTGTTAAATTATGTTTATAGGGCGGAAAGCGGAAAGGAAATAAGCCTATTATAATTTTGATAAATACGTTTTTATAAGTAGTGTGGCCCCAAAGGTGTGATCAGATTTGTCCCAAGGTGCATGATTTCAACAATCGTTTAGAATGGCTTAATGTGACAGTACAGTCATAAAACTAAACAAATGTACATTGAGATTTTCAGTGTTGTTGTTACATTTTTCAAAGCTCTTGAAGCATGAGCGTTACACGTTTTTGCACCCTGTTGCATAATTTGATAATTTAAGACAAACTTTGTTGATGGCAACTTTACAGTAAATGACAATTTTGGTCCACATTTTGCTGATATTGACTTTGTTAATAAGCATAGTGTTGCTAATGCTTCAATTGAAAGTAGGGGCATTGGTTTTGTATATTTAACGAAATATAACAACAATCTCAGATGACTTCATTATGTAATGAATGACACTTTCACGGGTGATTTACCCGCGTCCAATATTGTTGGAGAACGCATGCGGGAAAGTTGTGATCTACCGTCAAATAGACTAATAGGCGTCCAAAGAGATTCCAGTATACAGAAAAGGGGCCATACTCGTACAAAATGTGAGCATGCTTCATATATCATTATACAGTATGACTTACCAAATATGACACATGTGGACCATTTTGTTTCAAGTTTGCTGATATTTACTTTGTTAATAAGCAGGGTGTTAACAATGTCTCAATCGAAGGAGGGGACATTAGTTTTGTATTTAAAAAAAATGAGACTCTCAAATGAATGATGCTCCACGGGTGAATTACGCACGTCGAAAATTGTAGGAAAACGCACGCGGACAAGTTCTAGTCTATCGTCTGATAGACGAATAGGCATCCAGAGAGATTCCAGTAAACAGTTATTATCATTATTATTATTATAGTTATAAATTATTAAAAAGCATTATTGAAGCCCCTGTTAAATTAATTATAAAAAATTGACGTGATAATATAAGTTACGTTATTTGACGTTGTTACTCTGACAATTTGACGTTATTGTGTATATTGTATTTGCCTTGAGCTGTGCGAAACCGATCGGCATATTTTAATACAGTTTTTCTTATACCTATGCGACATTTGCTAACCTTTTCAATATATATATATATATATAAATATATCATTAAGTGCCCCATTTGTTTAATGTTTAACACAATGAATAAAAACATTTCGACGACGAATAACAGCATTTTAATTTATTAAATCGATGATGAAACCATTATAATAAATGGTATCAATCATCATTTTGAAAATACTTAGATTAAACAATAACCCCTCCTACTGATGCATACAATCTTATTTCAGATAGACGCCACTTATCATATATTACGTTTGTCATGTACATAGCTATAAGAAGAATCTGTAGTGGCAGATCAAATTTATCAAATGAATGATGTTTTAAATGTTAAATAAAATCAATAATTGAAAGGCAAATACGGAAATGTGCTATCAAACGTTCTATAAAATTGAAGATGTGAAAAAAAGAGATAAATGGACAATACAATTCAATTATAAGATATCAACAAGCTATTAAATGCAATCAGATTGTATCTCATAGAGCCATGGCAATACAGTAAAGACAGTAAAGACTTAAAATATACACTCGCATTAACTGTTATTATATTTTATACACAAGCTTTTGTGCAATCATTATGACTACACCGGTAGTACTAATCACGTTTGTTTTGTTCTCACAATTTCAGTAATTGGTCCAGAACGCTGCAGTAATGCAATATCACTTGCTCTGGTGTTCATTAAAAATGTCGTTTGAACTGAAGAAAATATATTTCGCCGCGCATTATTGATGATTCCCTGATGTCTTGTTATAAAGTTTTTGCGGCAATCAGGCTTTTTAGTTGATATATACTTGCATATCAACAACAAGTGTAAGATCAAAGTTATGGTTTCTCGCGTTGGCCATTCTTGGTATGAAATAGCGTGTTCCACGAGGTCGTTTTATTAGGTACAGTAAATTAAAATTGCCGAGCACTTTTGCAATACTTATGACGCAGGTCAGTTATCCAATCATCCAGTTAAATTTAAAGGGTATTTAAATTATAGAAAGATGTGTACATTATTTATTACATAGCAAGTGCTATGTGTCATACACTACATAATAAGGGACTGGATCTGTGATATATGTTAACTTAGTGAAATATTACGACTATGACAGACTATGACACGTATACACTTGCTTACTACTGCCATTGAATTTTAAATCTATTTTCCACATCAATGTATTTTACTAAAACATAAACATTTTGATTATCATATGTAATGCCAAATTAGACTTTTTGTTGGAAACACACACACAAAAATGCATGATAACATACGACGTCACGTGTGAACCAAATTTACGAGCCATACGAAGACATTTCTGTATATATCGCTTTAACTATATGTAGCAGCACTATCATGTGTGGTAAATAATAGTGTCTTATCTATAGAATGTTCACACTAATGACGGAAGGATGCAACTATAAAAAAGCAAAACAAACAAGCCCGATATAAAACATTGTAAATATCTAAGAATACATACACTAATTTATAATAAGATAAGCAGGTAGTTCATATGCTTGGGACTGAAGGATTTTCCCCATTCAGACAGTTCTAAATGACTTATTCTTTTTCAATAAACATATTTCTTGTTGAGTTTTTAAGAGCAAAACAAGCTCATACCACGATACAGGAAAATACGGTACCATGCACATATTGTTTATAACTTTTAATATACTATACCATTTTTTAACATGGTTGATAATGTGATTAATATGTATAAACACTGTTATTATAATGCCATTAGGATCAGACCTGACTAAAATTTTCTTTATAAATAGACATTGATATAATTTCAAATCAAACATTTCAGTACTATTAATATTTAAAAAAAAAATAAAACAATTAATGTTTGTCTAAATATAATATAATAATATTTGAAAATAATATTTGAAAATAAGTAGAAGTGTGTTTAGTCCTTTTACTTACATAAATGCTTGGTTTGTCATTGAATAGTCCAGTTCATATTTATCATAAACAGTTTTCAAAGTTTTTATTGGAACATCAGCAAAATGCCTTTGACCATTTACATATTCAAGTTAACAACGTATGGTCATAGTGCATCAGTACAATACAAAAAATACATAATTATACACATATATAACTATGTATGGTGTTCAAAAATCATTTACAAAAGTAAATGTTTTGACATTTATGTAAGAAGAAACAAGTAGTAAATAAACAATATATTTACAATTCCATACAATATTAATTAGAGAAGCTGCTGCAACTACTTCTAAATTGTCATCACGGAGTTTCATTGCCTCAGTAATGAATCTGGCAACATAGTTAATTACTGTAGCGCTTTGACAAGATAGTATCATTTTAAATTTTACTAAGCTTGACAGTTAGATCTAACATAATATTTTGTTCGTAGATATTTATAGAGTTAGCAAGTAAGAAAGAAGTGCTATTAAGATTCAACAGTGTTTGCGTTACATAGTTTACATTAAGGTTCAACTGTGTTTGTAATTATATCTACCAGTCTATATTTCTAGTTTATGAGCGTTAAGTCTAAATCTGGATAACTGTTGTTTATTATTTCTATTATCCATGCAATCTAAATATGTTTCATATGCGAATTCAGTCTTAAACATTATTTAGTATTCTAATTGCGGTTGGTTATTTATTGTATCGTACCAATTTTGTATATTCTGACATTTTATTCTCTGATTAATTTCGTAAGAATAATTAATTACAGTTGTCATTTAAATTATTGTTAAATAGCCCATACCCTAGTCGATCTGATTGTTGTTTTACAAATGCACACCACATAATTGTGTTATTATTATTATTCTCATTGTAAATATTAATTGCAAGTAGCCTTTGTGTACATTAGTTTATAAACATTTAATGTATTCGTAAATATTGTATAACGTAAGCCGTGTATGTGTTTTAATTCAACATATACCATAAATTATATAAACATCATACAATTTACTTTCTGCTCTTACAGCTCGAGTAAATATTTGCTTATTTGGAAGGCCTTGTATGTTTACAGAAATTAAAGCTTTTTATTACACATCAACAACGCATTTAACCTCGTCATAGTATTCATGCCAACTACGTAATAATTGAGTGTCAATTTGCTTTTATCAGAAAAGACATTTCCGATATTGCAAAATGACATAACTAAATGTGTCTGCATGGAGGCATGAATGATATGACATGGATGACACTTCTGACAATGACTCTGTTCTTATAATTGGAAATGTATCAAGTTTCATTGCATGCTTTGTTATGTTAAGCTTTACAGAATCAATTGAAACATCAGCTTTGCAATTATCGAGGAAATATTGAGAATATTGAGGAGATATGAGATTCAGTGAAATATTTGTAAACAGTATGATAGACTTTTGATATGTTACCGTATTATTGTTGCGTAACAGTTGTTAAAAAAGTATGCAAACGTGACAAATGTACAGTCATATTTTAACTGAATCAACGAACTCTAAATTGAAAATTGTGATTTTCCATAGTTCACCCAGTGGAAGAAAAATCAGTGATGTTGTGTAATGCTGTATATTTTAAGTGTAAATTGATATTAATCGATGGTGATTTTATTCTAGTGAATGAAACATTATCTTTAACATAACTCGCCTAAAACTAAACTATTACCAGGCTTGAAAATATGTGCTTGAACTAAAATAAAATTCCAAATAATACATTGCAGGTTGTTAAAGTCAATTTATTTTGTTTAGCATTATTAAACGTCTTTTTAATTCAACAAACACCATACAGCAAGAACCAGTGTGAAATACTGTTGTAAAAGGAAACCCATAGAACTAAATCGAAGTTGGGAAACTTCATTTTGCATTGCTATAACTAAAGAAAAAATATGTATGTTTGTTTGTCCGTCCTTCCGTCCGTCCGCCTGTCTGTCTGTCTGCTATAAGAGACCGTTAATGATTGTGTGCGAAGTATTTCACTGAACCAATTTCCAGATGAATGGATATTTTTATTAATAGAAAATGGACATGTAATTAAGCTTCCATAACTTCCACGTTTAGCCTTTCATATTGTCTATATTTTAACATAAATTTTTGCATCGTTGCTGCCAATACTAAACGTGAAATTTGTACTTTCTAAGTTACACAAACAATTACAATAAACATTTTATACTATTAAAAAGTAAATGCCCATATTTTCTTTAAAAATGTACAGAAACATCCTTGGCCCGTCGGTCGGTCGTTCGTGCGCTCGTTTGTTATTTTGTTCGTTCGTTCATGCGTCCGTCAATTTGTTTGTTCGTTCGTTTGTACGTTCGAGCTTTTCTGCAGAAATGTACAGAGACAAAAGAGATAATAAATAGCATCAAGATGCGTAAATCCTGCTTTAAAATATGGTGTTCTGTCTCGATAACGATGCTACTATATCTCCGTAAAGTATTCAATCCTTGGTAAAAGTTGTCAACATACTCAGCTTGCCAATGAACTTATCTTGTGTAATCATTAGAGTCGTGTTCTGAGAAAACTGGGAATAATGCATGTGCGTAAAGTGTCGTCCCAGATAAGCCTGTGAAGTCCTTACAGGCTAATAAGGGGCGACATGTCCGCTTTTATGGTATTTTTAGTTTAAGGAAGTCCCACCTTAACGAAATTCAAGTTTAGGCGGAAAGTGCCGTCCCTTAGTAGCCTGTGCGGACTGTACAGGTTAATCTGGGATAGCACTTTATGCACATGCATTAAGCCCAGTTTTCTCAGAACACATTTCATATGCCAATTCATATGTCGAATGTAACTATAGTGACGATTGCTACCAAATAAACAAATATGAGCCGTTCTCTTGAAAATTGGATTAAATGAATGTGCGTTAAGTGTCGTCAATAATTAGTATGTGCAGTCCACACAGGCTAATCAAGGACAATACTTTTCGCTGTTATGATGTTTTTCGTTTAAAGAAAGCGTCTTCTTTGCAAAAATCCAGTTTCGACGGAAAGTTTCGTCCCTGATTAGCCTGTGCGTTCCTTTCACAGAGCACGGCTCAGATACATACGGAATATTACGCTAGTCAATTGTTCAGAGAGTTTGTATCACTCGAGTGTCTTGTGTGATGACGTATCACACGAGAGGCGGAGCCTCGAGTGATGCGAAAAAGCACAAACCACGAGAGTGATACAAACACTTGGAACAAGTGACTAGCGTAATATTCCTTTTATTATATGCAGCAACGAACGAAAACAGTTAACAATTGTATTTTGTACTTTAACAAAACTGACAAAACAATGGCTAAAACGGTACGCCATAGTTTATTTTAGACGCGTATGAATACAGTTTATGTAATTTAAAGTGTAAACATTCGAATCGAGAAAACACAGGTTTCCGACACGCTTACCTTAATGCCATCGTTAATCCAATAGTTATAACAATTAAGTTGACAACTTTAAATTTTAATCCGATGTTTATAACAAAAACGTTGAAACGATATGCACATCTTCCATGTCTTTATCGAATTTTAATTTAAACCACACTATTTTATTGTATTCCTATCGAAATATACATTTATGCATGATAAACACACACTCCAAAATACGTTTGAGTTCGTTCTATGTTTTTAACAAATAGTTAACTGTTAAAAAACACCACGTCCGACATGTCCTTAAATTCAATAGTTTAGCTAAAACCATTGTGTTTCGTCACAAAAATGACGTCACACGATGTACTACGTATATATTTCGTAATATAAAATATTTCTATTGTCGGTGCGCGTAATGTGACGTCATTAAATGGGTCGAAGTAGCCCGGCTAGTATGGTAATACGGAATTGGAAACAGCGAGTAGCGTAATACGGGATTTTTTATTTCAACGATTGACACAACCTGTATTTTGTAAAAAACATAAAACAGGTATCGGTCACAATATATAACCTCAATACACATTTTAAAAATACTATTATGTTGTGCATTACTAAAGTGTCTTATATTAAAAGTAAAATCAAGTTATCGATTTATTTTTATAAAGATTTGCATTTATTATAGGCTTTATGAAAACAACCCACAATTTGTTCAATGTAGATAGTTTAAATAACTTAACGGATACGCGTCAAATGATCTTTTTGTTTCAATTTAATCAATTTATGGTCTGATTGATATTGATCTTGTCCTTATCATTTAGTTGCCACATATAATATATAATACAACGGAAGATTCAAAATAATTGGTTTGAATATGAACGATGGATAAAGTACGAGTCTGATTTGGCGTAGTAGAAGCGGACGTTTGGTTTATAACCAACCATACACTCAATTTAATATGCAAAAAAAATCTTTAAAATGTTGAAAACCATACTTTTAACAAATAGAATGAAACACACCGCTAAAAAAAAAATAATTTACAGTACATCACATTATGCAAATGAGAGAGTCGATGAGCAGTATACATTACACACACGAACTAGTTGTGGATGCACTCGCACGGCAGTGTACTTGAACAGTTTGGTAAAAAATAAAGTATGGAATGTAAACACTCAACAAACACACAAATTATGCAATAATACGTATTCTAAATTATAGCAACCAGTGGAATTCCAATAATGGGGGTCTTAAAACGCATCCAATCTAATTGTTCACTATTTGCATCACAAATAAATGTCTAAATGCAATATAATATATTTTTGTTGACGACGCTTTCTCGACTAAACATTGTTATGGGGACAAATATTGTGTGTGAACGTTCTGAATGCTGATAATCATAGGCAAATAGTGTCATACCAATCAGATTGTTTACGAATTGTGCGCGGTTAGAGGAGTACCCTGATACTAATGGCTCAGGTATTGGTGTACAACTAGGCAGACAGGCAGACAGGCTGAATTCAAATAACCCTTTGGGAATAATAAGTAACAATCGGGAGAATGGCTCACGCGATACGACTCGAGTTAGTCTGTTCAACAGGTTAGGTTAACGGAGTGAGCCTGTACGGACAGGCAATGGTATTACCATCATACCATTTGGTATGGGGTTAGCCTCTAGATAACCTGACTCAAAGATCTATAAATAAAAAGTATATTTATAGATAACGAAGGAAAAGGGATAAGGCTACGGTATCTCGATCTTCTAGATTATGTATTAAAAATTATAAAAGAAAAACGCCTTTTTAGGTCCTAAACCAATAAAGAAAGGAAATATTGGTTATAAATTTATATTTTATTCAATGAAGTTAGAACATTTTAAGATAAAATATATTGAACACTGATAGTGAATAGATTAAGAATTTTGAAAACACTAGGTTTTTTTTTAGTTTAATTATATTAAAGTATGAAATACCAAAAATAATAATCAATAATTGTAAACAGAACAGGGTTTCATTCAATCATTTATGTATGTTTTAATGTTTATTTAATGTATTAATGTATTTATTTATGTATGTATGTATTTATTTATTTATGCATTCATTCATACGTTCATTCATGCGTTTATTCATTCGTTCATGTATTTCTTTCTATATTTATTAATGTATTCATATATTTATTTATTTATCTATCTATTTATCTATTCATTCCGTTTGTGCGTACGTGAGCTTGTTCATTAGTTTATTGGTTCGTTCGTTCGTTCATAATTTATTCCAGTCAGTCAGTCAGTCAGTCGGTCGGTCGGTCGGTCGGACGGTCGGTCGGTTGGTCGGTCGGTTGGTCGGTCGGTCGGTCGGTCGGTCGGTCGGTCAGTCAGTCAGTCAGTCAGCGAGCGAGCGAGCCGGCCCGTCGGTCGGTCTGTCGTGTGCTCGTTTGTTATTTTGTTCGTTCGTTCATGCGTCCGTCAATTTGTTTGTTCGTTCGTTTGTGCGTTCGAGCTTTTCTGCGTTCGTCATCATCATCATCATCATCATCATCATCATCATCATCATCATCATCATCATCATCATCATCATCATCATCATCATCATCATCATCATCATCATCATCATCATCATCATCATCATCTTCAGCATCATCATCATCATCATCATCATCATCATCATCATCATCATTATAATCATTTTTTTTTCATTTCTTTATATATTTTGTATTATTTGTACTGTATTATATTAAATGCATATTGTGTTAATACTGCCATGTTAAAACAAAATAAATGTTGAATGAAGTTACAAAAATCAATTGGTGATACTGTCGCATAGCAAGACGAAGGGTGCCTTGGGTACTTTATGACAGCTCATGCCGACAGGGTGATTGATGTCGGTGTGTCATGCTACATTGTCCTGATTATTGGACCCTTAATGCAATTAAGCCGCTGCAAATATATTAAATTGATACGATAATTCGCCATAATGTATGTCTATTTGAATGCGTGTACATTCAAAACTTGTCCGTATGCAAAAGTCTTCAGGGAAATAACATTGGTGAAGTACCATGGGTGCTTTTCACAGTATAATACAAGTTTAAACTCTCACAGACCAGGAAAAAATTAAATGCACGTTATTAAATAACTTAATAATTTTGGTTTCTAACACAGCACATACTGCATTTGAAATAAACATTCACTTGCAAGACATCTAATGGGACAGAGATGCAATAATATTCCTTTATAAAATACGATTTGTAGCCTGAACTTATCTGTTGACTTTTAAGTAAGATATTATCTGCCTCCATGGGATGCTTATTAGCCGTTTTATTATTTACTTAATTGTATGTGTCATCCTCAGTTATCTCCGGGTGTCTAGAAAATCACTTCTTCGACTTTGATGCCATCTATGCTCTTCAATTAAAAAGTCAACGGCGCTATTTCCAGACGATTTTTTATTTCAAAATTGGATTCCATATTAATTTGCCTATGCTTTCTAAACAAACATGTTACAACAATAAAACAGCGGAAGTCTACATGGTGTATTAGCAACCTGCTGTGGTGATCCCTTTCTCATCCATTTGAGCGTCAAGTTATCTCATATAGATCAAACATCGGCCGGCTCCCTTATATATTAGTCTGACTTAAATTTTCTGTCGTAAAGTATTGTGGTTAGATTGTCAAATTAAGAAACGCAAGTAGTCATAAATGTGTGATTAGAATGTGTGGAAAGACAACTGCGTCTAAATTAAATACTTAAATACCACCCAAGTTCAATCGTTGAAAACAGACGTATGCTACATACATAATATGCAATATGAGCATTCATGCCAGACGTCTCGATCTTGGCGGGACAGTCCAGATCTTGAGGTTTTTGTGGCACAATTTGTCTCGACATTCGTAAAAAACGAGCTATTTTCTATAAGTTCACAATAAAATTCGCTAATCAAGCTCTGTCTGGCTTAAATTACTATTGCTAATACCTGCATTGCCCCCATATTTTCTACTAAATATCACATTCTTTAAGATAATCGTGAAACAAATACATCAGTAGTAGCAGTATCGTAACAGTCCTAACAAACTTACTATCAGAGCGATTTACCTTTTGAATTATTTATTTAAGCACGCGCAATTGTTTTTTTATATACATGTATCAGGGTAGGCTTAGAATAATATAACGGCGAGGGTTGCCGAGTCGTTATTTTAAATTCAAATGTTTTTTTTATATACATGTATCAGGGTAGGCTTAGAATAATATAACGGCGAGGGTTGCCGAGTCGTTATTTTATTCGTTACGAGCCTGATATATTACAAAACGATCATGCAGTAACCTGTTTTTCTGTTTATCATACTTCTACGTCCCCGATTTTAAAGACGTAATGAAAAAGAAATCGCTCAAATCAGCATTTTATTGCGGTAAAGAATATTATTGTTGTTGTTTGACGCGTTAATTATCAGTCATGACCACTTGCGCCTTATATTTGTAAAACATTTTTTTGTTGTTTGTGTTTCATTTTGTGTTTAAATATATTACATCGTGGTATAAAATTATTTGTTTTATTGAATCTGATTCGATTTTACTAAAAATTATAACTTTATAGTTAAGTCCGAGTAATATGACCTACCTCCCATCATCGACTGATATAAGAACTACCTGTTTAACTGATATAAAAAATATCATGCAACTTTATATCAGGCAGATTTCAGTGCAGCGGTTTGATAAATATCAGTATATGGAGTTGTGGACCACTGTTGTACGTTTACAATCCAATCGATGATAGACCTGTATGGTATCTTTCTATATATAGAGCACGACATATATAGCAAAATTGCAACATTATATAAAGATGATTATAAGTATGACGACATAAAACATAAAAGACTGGTACAAGATAGGAAAACCGCTTATAATGACATATACAATAAAAGACAATACATCAAAAATGACACAACATATAATACTGATTTAAGTTGGAGTAACCGCCCTTGAACAGTTATTGCAAAGCATCGACGGTTGAACGGGTAAATGCATAGCCTAATATCACACGTTGCCCAGAAAAAAATCACAAACCACCGGCATATAAATAAACACATATATATGGCGGCTTTTTTCAAACCGGAAAAAATAAATAAATTTAAATGTTCTCATGTGTTTTAAGATGTTACGATTCGTGTATAGTGCAAAAAGGATGATAATATAAATATATAAACTCGTTGGAAGATTATTCGCTGTAAAAAATTGATTCTGTGTGGCAATATTTAATTTTCTTTTATTTGTTCACTGTTCGCGGACAAAGGAACATGGATTATCGTATGTGTTTCGTGATGTGTTACTGAAAACCGGTTTTGCTACCACGTCATATTGATTGGACTATATATAAAGGTTAATTAACTTTACAAGCGTCGCTTACAAACATGGAGAATCGAGACTTTTGTTTACCTGTTCAAAACAGATATGGTGTTTTGTCCGATCCGCCTTATTATGTGGGCGGAAATCAAGCTGGTCAAATAGTATCCCAAGTGTCCAGACAAGATTTTGCTCAGAGTTCACTAGACAATAAAATGGTTCACATGTTCGACGAGCTGCGATTCATTCGAAACGAACAAGTGTACTGCAGCCGAGAATTAACCCGTTTGCATGACACTGTTGCAAATGTTACTGAAAAATTGTGTCAGGTCGTCAGTACTACGAATGCCCAGACGATATTTCTCAAAACACTAGCTTACAAATTTATCGACATGGAAGCTAGAGCACTGCGAAATATCCTCATATTCCAAGGTTTTATCGAAAATTATGGTGAGAACTGCACGCAAGTACTGCATGATTTCCTGAAGAATCAACTTGATATAGACAACCAGTTTGTGTACATCGCTCGGGCACACATACTCGGCCAAAGAAACCCTCGGAGGAAGCATAACCACAGTCAACTTTTGCGAACATTCGGGATTTTGGTGACGTATAACGTATTATAAGAAACCTCAGACGCCTGAGAAACACACCATTCTATGTGGACGACGATTTCCCAAGAGAAATACAAGAGGCTCGCGGGAGCTTGTGGCCAAAATTCAAAGAGCAGAAAAATCGGGATCCTTGGTCGAGGGTCCAACTAGTTTACCCTGCCAAACCCATCAAGGACGGTAACTTATACAAGATGAGTTACCAGAATGGAGCCAGTTAATAGGAGAAAACAGGCTAGCCAAGCTCGAGCATATAACACACATTAGGCCGCATAATCCACAAGTAAGTGAACTATCTCCGAACTCTGCAGAGAAAAAGTTGAGCCAGTCTGTTACACACGATGTCGGCCCGCAAAACGAACCCAGCTTACGTAATCAAGTCCCGATGGAGACATGCGACACAGTATCCACGGGTTTTCGGGATACAGCAACGTCGAGCACGATTAGCGACGCCACAAACAACACAGCAATTCCCATCAGCACAAATGATCAGGGCTCCATTGGCAGCAAACTGCTAGGCATGACTAACCCATCCACAAGCTTGTCATCGTTTAAGACCCCAAGTATCACGCATTATCTATAACAGACAATCCTACTTTTAAGTACTAAGCCAGCTATTTCGCAAGACGAAACGGAGATAAAACCCATCGTTGCTGACAACGACAACCCAACACTATGTCGCGACGAGACAACGCCTATAAGGGGCCGCACGAGAGTCACGAACAGATCCACTGATAGAGCCGAGCGCCGGTCACAGTCACCTGTTCCGTACAGGCGACAGATCAGTGCTAGTAAAAGAAGAATTAAAAGTGACAAAACGGTTTTCCCCGAAAACAAAAATAGCACTATCGGTTTGTCCAGCGCTATTACTAGCATAGTAAACTTAACATTGGTGTGAAAATACACCTGCAAACGGGAATCACGTGTACAATAGTAAATGTGTGCCAGTTGCAAACGGCGATGCGCAGCAGGTGAAAATCTAGTACGTTTTACAGATACCAAATTGCGAATAGCATTACTAAATGTCCAATAATTATCGACAAGACATGTAAATAAATTACAATCGAGTGAACTGATTAATGTTTTTCATCACATGATATTGTTCTGCTCACTGAAACTTGGACGAACGATTTCTCAGATTTAAATGTTAATGGTTTTGATCATTATGTTTTAAATCGGACTCAGTTATTAAAATCAAGCAAACGGGCGTCCGGTGGAATTATTGTTTACATTCGAAATGAGCTCACTAGCAAAGATACTTTAGTGTTTACAAGCGAAGATAACGTTCTTTGCATTAAAATACATGTATCTGCATCTAAAAATTTTTTACAACATGATTTGTATATATTTTATGCTACATTATACCTGAGAATAGTTCGAGACAGGCTATGGTGGAACGCCACACACTTGATAGAGTACTCGAGTGAATACTGAATCTTAGTTTTAAACATGGTGAAAATTTAAATGTTCTATTATGTGGTGATATGAATGCACATACATCTGATTTACCCGATTTTGTGTCAGATGAAAGTATTCATCATATTGAATTTTTACCTGATGGTTATGTAGGCTAGCTGATATGGGCACAGCGCGATGTTCTCAGGACAAAAGACGTATTAATAATAACGGAATAGTATTACTAGATTTGTGTAAACAAACCGGAATGCGTATTTTAAATGGAAGGTGTGATAGGGATCATGATGGAAAGTACACTTTCATTGGCAGAAGAGGCTCTAGTGTAGTCGATTATGTAATAGCAACGCCAGGTATTTTTAACTGTGTTCACTCTTTCCGAGTTGAGTATCTAACTATTTTATCCCACCATTGCTTAATTGATTGTTCTGTTGTGTTTAAAGATAGTAAGCCGTCAATCAATCACTGTATTGACCGAAACGGTACTGCAGGGGTTGTGAATTATAAATATGTATGGGACAATGACCATAGGCAATTATTTCAGGAAGTTTTACACTCAACTGACATTATTAATAATTTAAAAACATGGACAAATGCTGTAAGCAACAGCGCGTCATCACATGACATAGACTGTTGTATTGTAACACTAAATGAAATATTAGATCGAGTTACCTCCCCTTTTGTAAGCGTAAAATTAGAAATAACGTAAGTTATGTAAGTTCATAGCAAAAAAAACATGAAAAACCTTGTTGTTCTCCCGAATGTGCTGAAAAAAGGGATCTCTTTTACAGACAACTGAATAAATTTAGAAATAATAAAACAGATGAAAACAGAATGGTACTTAATAAAACTAGGTCAGATTATAAGCTCGAAAACAAATATTACATTACGTTAGGGCACAAACCCAAAAACTCGAACAATCAAGATTCAAAAATGCTAAAATGTACTGGAATATTCTCAAACAATCTGCAGGAATTTAACAGTCCAATATTTCCCTGAGTACATTTGAACAATATTTCAAAAGCGTTAATAAACCAAACATTTTGTTTTTTACACCTGATAATGATGTTATCTACTTCTTAGAACGGTATGAGAGAAACGAATTTAGTGTAATGTTTGATGAATTAAATAAGCCCATTTCAAAAGAACTGATTAATTCAGCTATTAAGGAATTGAAATCTAATAGAAGTGGAGGACCTGATATGCATATAAATGAGTTTTTTGTTCATGGTAGAGACACTCTTTTGCCATATCTACATACACTGTTTATCAAAATATTTGATAGTGGTTATTTTCCAACTACCTGGTTTGAGGGCTTTGTTGTTCCTCTGCACGAGAAGGGTAGCATAAATGACGAAAATAACTATAGAGGTATAACATTATTGAGTACGTTAGGAAAACTGTTTACTCGCATTTTAAACATGAGACTCTCACATTGGGCGGAGCATTATTATGCATACGTTGAAGCACAGGCGGGTTTTAGAAAAAATATGAGCACTCTTAATATTATTTTTGTAATACATTGTCTTCTCACACAAACGTTATCAAGGAAATCAGCATTATTGTGTGTTTGTGGGTTTTAGTAAAGCCTATGATTATGTAGTCCGAGAAAACCTTTGGAGCAAACTTATTAAACTAGGGTTACGAGGCAAAATTTTCAATATTGGTAAATTGATATACTCTTCTGTTAAATCTAGAGTAAAATACTGTAATCAATTAAGACTTTGAATGTATTCTTGGTATAGTGTATTCTCCGGCAAGGAGAACGCTTATCGCCGTTTCTGTTTTCTATGTATTTAAATGATTTAGAATCAGTGCTCGCTGAAAGTGGCTTAAATTGTATAGATGTAGATAATTTCAAACTATTTCTTGTGTTGTATGCAGATAATATCATTATTTTTGCAAATAACGCAGAGAAATTGCAACAAAATCTAGATGTATTTCAGGAATATTGTAAACGCTGGAAGTTACCAGTGAACATCGATAAAACTTAAGTCATCATATTCAGAAAAGGGGGGCGGTTGCCAAACAATATTTATTTTCACTACAATGATACTGCAATGGAGATTGTTACTAAATTTAATTACCTTGGTGTCGTATTCACGACCGGTGGTTCGTTCTCTGATGCACAAATCACATTAGCTGGCCAAGCCTTAAAGGCTATTTTCAAGATGAACGAATACCTTTACAAATATACCGCCATTGCTGTGAAACACAGATAAGATTTGTTTGATAAACTTATATCACCTATTCTTAATTACGGCAGTGAAGTTTAGGGTTATGTCAAGGGCGATGCTATAGAACGTATTCATATGCAATTTTGTAAAAGTCTGCTTGGTGTTAAAAGAAGTACTCAAAACGATTTTATATATGGCGAACTTGGTCGTCTCAACTGTCAAACAAATAGATATTATAACATTATAAAATATTGGGTTAAAATATTACATACAAAAAGTAATAAATTCAAGAAAAATGTTTACCTTGCATTGTTGAGTGACTGAGAAAGATACCCTAATAAAAAAACGTTGGTGTACCTTATTACGTGATTTGCTAAGCACGCTTGGCTTTTACGTTGCCTGGTATTTCCAGGATGTCGGTCACGATACTGTATTTCTTGGAGCTATTAAACAACGATTTACAGATAATTCTATCCAAATTGGAACGGCCGACTGGTAAACTCTAGTAGAGCTCTTTTTATATGAATATAGCATCCTTTCAACTTCAACCATATTTAGTATTATGTAATATTAAAAAGTATAGATTGAGCCATTCTAGATAACGAGTATCCTCTCATAGAATGATAATAGAACGTTACAGATGGTCTAAGCCCAACCCTACACCTGTTGAGCAAAGGATATGTACTGTTTGTAATCGTCTAGAAGACGAATATCATTTTGTGATTGAATGCAACTTATATACAGATTTAAGATGTAAATATATACCTTCATATTACAGAAACAGACCAAATATGCAAACATTTATTGAATTAATGTCTTCCGATAGTGAATCTGTGTTAAGAAAACTAAGTGCTTTTGTCCATGCCGCTTTGTTAGTTAGATCAACGAACATGTATGCGCCCATTTGATGTATTTTACCCATTAACTAGCTGACAAGTGTAAACTGCTGCTGTGGTTTGATTTTGTATGTGGATGAAATCCTGTATAATGAGTACTTTTATGTGAGTTCTTGTTTACGCCTTCTTTGTTTGTTTTGTTGAGTAAATGTATGTTAGAAATAATGCAGTATGTAATAATAAGTAGGATAACTCCTCTTAAATTCAAAGTATTTCATCTATGTATGCTGCCGACTGTTTGCTTTAGCTGTATAATCAGTATGTTGTGCGAGGTTTTTGTTTTACTCTCTTTATGTTTTGTTTGAAGAGTAAATGCACGTAAATATCTATGCAATATGTATTGATAAGTGTAAGTATGAGCAATCCTTTTGAATATTATTCTTACGGTTAATATGTATTTCCCCCTGTAAAGTATTTATTAGCACTAATTATGTAATTATTATTTAAAATGTTGAGTACTCGCTTATTCATAATTTCATGTGATTGTTATAATCATTTGTATATGTCTATTACTGTAGTTATGATATTGCTTGTACTAAAATGTGTCCACATGAACCATTGGCCTTCTGGAAATGCTGTAAATAAAATCTGAATTTATATAAAACATGTATATGGTTCATGGACGTGCTGTTGAATGTTTATACAAGTTGAACACATTTTAATTCTGAAAATTGTTAAGCCTTTTTAAAACCCACATTCATTTTTATCGTATTCCCTATTTGTTTTCAATCACCCTCACTTGAAATTGCCACCATCTCATTTCTATCCCACGGCACCGAGTAGTGTAGTCATCACACGAGTGCAGCATCAGATGATATGATTAGAGAATACAGTTGTAAATAACAACTGACGGAGACGCTAATGGTCTGTCAGACATTTACAATTTTACCGTTTAGATAGATTGCTGGGCATTAACGTATTTACGGAAACCTATTTGCATAGTTCAAATAAAACGTATGCAATAGCAAGTAATGTGCACGTAAAGAGCTTAAGGACATATTTGCACTGAGCATTAGCACTTTTCGAATATATTTTCACTAATGCAGGTTATTATCATCCTATGCATTGCAAGAAATAAGACATGTTTGGTTCGTACGGACATGAGGAAAAAGCGTTTCTTGCTTGTAAACTACCTAAAGTTTTTTATGAAATTCGATTTGTTGTATGCTTTACAAAATATAATTAGACCATTCTTTCTTGATGTGAATCAATATTTTCAAAAATTCTTATGCACCACTTGCAGACTCTTGAAGGTTGTTTTAAATTCGCAATCGCCTCTTTTCAGCAGTGTTATTCTAAACGCTTGTAAACGGGCTTTGACTTTATATGAGGTTTTACTTAAGAGAGAAAATCAATAATTTGTTTTTCAAAAACGTTTCGTTTGTCAAAAAAAGGGTTTAAACATTAAGGTTAGTTTTCTCAATATTATTTTCGAAGCCTTGTTCACGATCACACTTACAGTTTAATAAGGTTTATTTTAGTGCAAATTTCCACTAGTTATAGCATTGTAATCAGAAGTTGTGTTATTAAAATTAAAAATAGGCATGTTGTAAAGCGATCAATTACCACTATCTAACAATAACGTCATGATAAAAGTCCCCGACAGTTTAATATGAGTTCTGGGTTAATGCCGTTATGCTATAAAGGGAGTAATTACCTAAGGGATGTCACCAAGTTCTTAGAAAGGATTTTCTTTGTGATGATTATGATGAATGCAATACGGTGTAATGAGCATTAGCTGCATAACAGTCATTCAAACAAAAATCAAATAAACATAAAATATATTAATATAAAGCTCTTATTTTGAAATACTAGAAAAACGCACGATTTGCAACAGTATACTCTTGCATTGTTCATGTTACTATGAAATACTGTACAAATCTTGTTTCGTACTTATGCGAAGTGTACATGAGTTGAGTCTGATTGACACACTTAAGAACAAGGATGATTAGAAACACGCTCATTAATCTATGTGTTAATTGATATATTTATTTTTTAGTAATTGCTCACGCTGCTGATATCTGAATCTTTGCATTCGTTATACTAGCAACGCTGACTCGATAAATTCACTGCGTATAGATTTTGCAGCAACAGCTGCAGCCTCTTGATCTTCAACAAATCGGATGTGCAGCATCATGTTTGGATGCTCCCGCATCACCCGCATCGTTGTTTTCGACATGAGCGGCATCGAAGACGGAGACCAGTGAGTAACGCGAGAGTACAGTAGCGGAATAATTGTGACGCTGCAGCTATGATGTTCATTCTGATTTTATCAACGCCGACACTGGTGAGACCGCGCGAAAACAATATGCGAGAGCGTAGTTTTACTGATTCTTAGTTGTGACCCGAAATAAAGTAGCAGACATGATTATGGTGGGTTGTATGTTTTTATTGCTTTAGCCAACGTGCATTTGCAATTGTGGTGGTTGTGGTGAGGATGATTAATCAGACATGTTTATGACATTCCCATACAGATATAAATTCGTTGTCGATTGTTAACATTAAAACGTTAAAGTAGTGAGCCGGTATTTGTACAAACATGTTTTGCTAAAAACCACTAAGAATCATTCAATATACATGCGTATGAAAACGAATCGAACGAATAAAATAATTGATATAACTTTATTTCAAATCTTTATATAATTAATAACCCGTGTCCATATTACCGGTGTATTCCCGCTTTTGTATAGTTACAAACCTGGGAAAGCTTTATCCGGTTCCATTTTTGGGTCATCCTTCCCAAAAATTGAAAATGTACGGCAGATGTTAATCTGTAATCATGTTATTTGCCTGAAACAAAACAAACAACATCAACTAGCTCAAGTTAATTTTATTTTTATTTGGATCTCTCTCGACATTCAAGAAAGCAAATTCACATCCCAGTTGTTCATGTTCGTTTTTCCGTAACTGGTGGATTGAATATATTGTAAATCAAAAGTACACCTACTGATTTCAATATACAAGCGCAATACTACCATCACCACCACTACCATCGCTGCAATGACTGTTAAATCGCATATCGTTATAATTTGCGCATTAAACAACGAATAACCATATCACTACGTTTCCAAAAATAATGATATGCTAAGCGTTTTTAATCGTAAAGTCAGTAACGAATTATATCGTTTTCCTCTGTTAAGTGCTGTAAAAGAGTTGGACAAGCCAACCATGTACGATACTTTACGCACTTGCATGAAACCCCCTTTTCCCAAAACTAGGTTCACTGGAAGCCATTGTTTGAATGACACACATTTGCTTGTGAGCGAAGCTCATTATAAAAAGAATGCCGTAAATCCACACATACCATCAACGATCGCTAACATAATATGGCGAGGATATTGGCCTTTAAACTTACAGCAAGGGTACGCTGCAAATGCCGTTTGACGTTTAGTAATTTTTTAATTTTGTTCTTACGTTTTTACTGGATCTTTTTAGATCCAATGTTTACATTTACCAATATAAAGAATTTATTGACAAACTTCAATTCATACCAAAATCTGTGAAAAGGCCCGTTTAAAATTAAATATTATGTATTCGCATTACATTTATTCCATATATGATACGTCCAATGTATTAAAATCATTATTCCCTTCAATTTTCAAATTATTATACAGTTTAAATGCCGTAACTATACCGCATTTTGTTATGTTTCCGCATTTAACTTAATGCAAAAAACTGTATGAAACATGTTTATTCGTGTACAAACTGTTCTTCTCGACAAACAGAGCAAGAGAACGTGCTGAAAATGTATAACCAGGGGTAAAACATTGATTCTGGTCAATAATTTATCTTTGCTTTGCGTAGGAGAAGATGAATTGCCGCTCTATTTAAATTTAATCAAATGAATTCATATACGGGGGCAAGAATAACACAATTGAGCAATCCAACTACCTTTTATGTAATACATGTCGAATAAGAGTTCATTGGTTTATGTTTTATATCAAAAGAGCAGCGTGTGCACGGATCAAGCTCCCGCAAGGCTAAACTTGAACTTAAGTGAGAACCGCTGTTGTTTGTAATTGTCTTAATTGATCACGAGTTTACAAGATATCGTTAGTATATGCACCAGACATATTTTCATCTGACCAGAAAAGTTCATTAGACCTCGTGTTTCTTCATTTGTGCATACTCAATACATGTAAACGAATGAAAACAACATATTAACCACCTGGCTAATTACACAGAAATAGTATTCCGGTTCCGGTCGTTTGCCTTCGCAGATAACTTGAAGAATGATTTGTGTTTAGTGGGGAACATTGGAAACGGCATCTTCTACTTGTTAACTACAACATTTTGAAAAACCTGAATTATGTTCATCCAGATTATATTGTGTCCGATTATTTAAGAAATAGTAAACCCCACTGAGGTCCATATGACATTATAGTGACCAGCCAGACAGCATCAAACCGTCTGTTGCCCGAAGCCGTAGGCTGAGGTTCATATACAGTTTGTGGCTGCCTGGCTGGTCACTTTATTGCCTTTGGGACCGAAGTGGTGTTTACTATTTCTTATATTTCACCGAACAGTGTCCCCTGTATCATTGTACAGTGTTGTACCGGCTTTCCGTACTTTTATTTTTTATGCAACTGAAGGCGCAAACGATGACGTATATCGTATGACAAAGTTTCTCTGAAAAAACATTCTAGTTGGAGCTTAAAGCGGGTATATACGATTTCGTCAAATATTTATGAATTTATATAAACTGTGTAAAAAACTTATTATATATATATTTCAATATAAATTAAAATAAAGGTTAAGAAGAACATATGTCGAAAAATGCGAAATAAGCCAGATATTTAATTCTGAAATTGAAAACGGCTGTACAGCCGAATTCGCCAGCATGTATACCATACATGTACGATGTGCATCTAAACTTAGTTTAACGGTTTATTTGAATTCCTGCAACGATATCTGTTCATACGACACACGAACACTATCTCCGATCCTAATACAAAGACGAATGCTTCGGTTATTGTAGGAAAATATGTACGTCACTATCGGCTCGGGGCGCTAATTTGTCTTTGCTGCATTTTATGAAATTCGGCTGTAATGTATAATTTGTCTTGCCTATTTTGTGCTATTGTAACATATTTTATCAATATATTACAATTAAACACATATAAAAAATCGTATATACCCGCTTTAACAGTTTTTAACAGTTAGTTATTTGTTTAAGGCATCGAACGAATGCAAAACCTATTTCGGATTGTGTGTTTATCATACATAACGTAAACTT
Source organism: Dreissena polymorpha (assembly GCF_020536995.1). Lineage (NCBI taxonomy): Eukaryota > Metazoa > Mollusca > Bivalvia > Myida > Dreissenidae > Dreissena > Dreissena polymorpha. The sequence goes on along the minus strand of NC_068368.1, from coordinate 64,980,785 downwards.
CGACAGGACTACAATAAAATAGTTTGATTTGAAATAAGTTTCGAAATAGGAATGGAACAATATTATAAACATCGGATTAACGTTGGCATCAGGCAAGCGTGTCGTTTATTCAAAATATAGCATTTGTTTTTTCACCCTTGTTAAAGCTTAAATAGTGTAAATGCTGTGTCAATGCTGTTCAATAAAACGCTTCAACAAAGTGCACATTTAGTGGTGTGTAACCCAGAACGGTCCATATACAAAAAATATATATAAATATATATGCTCTTAGGTTTCTCTATCGCATTTTACAGACTGAAACCGGTTATATAGATATATAAGGACCAATATCTCTGAGGTGTAATATAGTATTCTGAGGTGTAATATAGTATAAGTGTTGTGAGCAGTAATCTAATCACCAAAAGCACTTTGAATACAACATCTGAAATAACATTATTCATCTTCATAAGCTCGGACTGACCTGAAACTATTCATTTATCGACAACGGTTGAAAGGTTTGTCATTAAAATAATGTTCATAATGTAACACAATGTTATTTTATTTATTATTTATTAATACGTTTTGAAAGCAAATATGTTTGTTTATACTTAAATTGAAATAATGTAATAATAATGGAATAAAACCGGAAAGTTATCTTTCATTAATGTCTAACTGAAGAAACTGAATAAAATTATTTTAACATTTAACAATTTATATTAAACATATTTTAAAGTTTGAATATTGTGCTGGATTTAAACAGTCTTTGATAATAATACCATTTTTGTAGATGCGTTCGCTGTTAAAAGCGTTGATTGTATGTACACAGGTTTATTACACAGGAGCAAAAGGTCCGCACCAATATAAGCAAAACAAAACCCTATTTCGAGTCCAATAACATAATAGTGCCCAGCCAGGTACACCCATGGGCTAGATCCATAAATCTGGTCAATAAATGGATTTATGGCCGTAAGTGGGTTTCCTTATTTTTAAAACAGTGTTGACAAAAGTCAGTAATACGCAAATAACTATTGGCAGTAAACGCTCTATAATTATGTTCCATGTGTCAGATTTCAACCCCTGTGATGGTTGTGGATTCTCTAACTCTCATCTGATACTTACCCAAAAGGGTAAGTTAACACTATTCATGGTGGTAACGACATGAATAATATAAATGTTGGTTCACTATATATGCAGGGTGTCAATAACCTTAGCAGATGGTGTATTTAGTTGCTCTTGGCTGATGGTTACGGTAACTATTATGATATTCTATTTCCGAGATATAATGCTTTTCTAAAAGAGGACCACGAATTGAATCAAATTATCATCAATTCATTGGAAAGTACGAACAGAACAATCGGAATTCAGCTTTTAAATGGTTAGAAAATCTGTCACACATTATGTCACATAAATGAGAGTAGGGTGATTGACTTTCGACATGTTTTATGTCCACATTATTTTTATTTGCTCTAAAATCATCTACAGTCCTTGCCGTATTTTTTTTAAACATTACGCTTTGTTGGAAACATATTTTTTTTGTTTTTTATCATTGAAAAAAAGTTGAATTTGCGATTAGATAGATTTATTTCAGTATAATAATACAACATGATAAAACATATTTACATACATGATAAAATAGTAAAACAATAAACATGTATGAGAAATAAAACCATGTCAATAATATTATACAAGGATTACACAAAAAGATAACTTAATCTCTTATATCAATTGTGGTCCTTTGATATTGATGTATATTCAGGAGCCAAACCATTGTCATTTTTTAATCAACTTTTGTTAAACGCTTGGATCAGTCGATAACGAAATCAATGAGCACTAACCCATTTATGCCTAGTGGACTCTCGCATCCTTTCAAATTGGATCAATTTATTTCCAAAATTAGGGATGTCTAGTATTTTTATTTCTATATTTAGAATATTTCTTACAGAAATTCTTCTAAGCAAACAGCGCACACCCAGATGAGACGCCGCATCTAGACGCTAGGCATAAATGTGTTAATATCCATTGAACGATACTAATGTTACAGCGTCCGCGAATGACGTAAAATCATCAGTAATAACGATATAATACCGGTTATTAAAATCCATGCAAGATAAATATAATTGTTTATTGTAGATTTTCTTATTTTTTTTTTCTACGTATAATGTCCTAATTGTAATTTTCTTTTGATATATATTTGATTACAGCTTCCGTCCATCTTAACCCTGCAAAGTTTGTAAAAATGCGTGTACTAACCCACCCGCTTAAATATTGAAACGACTCTTGTGAGCCCTAGATTGTATGTCTGCGGATGGTCAAAGCTTCGACAAATATATTACAACAAGGATGCTATGTGATGCTGCATATTCATACATAAATAAAATAACTGAAATTTGGATATCTGCATTAAGTCGTTTTCGTCCTTAAACTTACGACCAAAACTTTTAAAATCAAAGTAACATACATCATCCTCGGTATATATGTATTTTAAGCCTTCTTTCATCAACACCAATCAACAATATTTATGGCCGTCATTTCAACAGTAAACATACACTAACACATCAATATAATATCAGAAAGATATTACGTATTTACAGAAGTAACATCATGGATCTTAATTCTTTCGCAATAAATATGTTCACGAAAAACACTTTTGTGAAGATTTTATCGACTACGATGTACATGAAATGCTGTTAGTATAACGCATGTTCAGTTTGATCACACCGGCTCCGACGGGCAGTATTATATGAATTGTACCGATATGGTTTCTGTGTGTGGACTACATCAAATGATTGATTTATAATTAGAATGTCAACAATAGAATGCCCTTAACTGCCTCGAGTATAATATTATATGGATCTTCTATTGGAAGTATATTTGTATAAGGATTTTCTATTGGAAAGAGCAATAACATACTATTCGAGGTATCTTCTATTGGAAAAAGCTTTAAAACTAGCCCAGGTTTTATTGACGTTTATATTACAAGCAATTATGAACATTTTCGATACACGCGATTAACAATTTGTTTATATTTATTCTTACTATCTATATTTTTATTTATATATTATTTATAAATCGCGGTCGTGATTTTAATTATGCACAACATGATTCCAAATTGTTGTGTGACTTTTTGCCGGAACATAATTTTAGATGTTATTTCATTGTAACATGTGTCACAGGTCCTTGAACTCTAGCAAGTGCTTGAGTCGAGTGCATTAGACATTTCGTGACATGTCACATTAAAAGCTTCTTAACAACAATTGCTAAAAAAGTGCTGATAAACGTCCGCTCAACCAGACTTGTCAATGATGCATTTGCGTTCCAAGTTATCTATTTCCGATTTGTCTGCAATCAAATTGCTAAGGCATGCGTACTTTAATAAATGTGTATAGGTGGCAATTTTAAAATATATATTAATATGTGTTCGGTTAGAGAGGTCATGCGTTTGTTTAACAGAAAATAAAATTAAAACTCCAGGAACATTTCAATTTTTGACACTCTTAAAAGCAACCGGTCTTCAATCTTATATCATTATGTAGTAGTGCTAATATCACTCAACAGTGCTTCCAACGCGTTTGAATGATAAACAAATCAATGTTGGGATATATAAATATTCGGACAACTAAATTTTAGCAGGCATGACAATTTTCAGTTTCGATCGACTTTACACCTTAAGTTCTAGTTACTTTTATAATGCAACATAAACCTTTTATCCTGAAATTTGGTAGTATTTTACTTATCTCAAATGATTAAAACATCGCTCTGTTGGCTTCAAACCTTATGCATCGGAATCCCTTTATCGTTACATTACATGTGAGATAAAATGAGTATAGGACATCCCATGACAATTCCTAAATGTCTATAAAGTGAATCATTATAATAATTTAACATCCGTGTGAACTCATTATCGCTTGCTATTACGCGAGGGGTTTACCTCAGACCAGTATTTGTGTCTTAGTTGGCGTTAACGACATAATCAAAAAGTACGTTGTCACTTTAAATTTATAGCATACATAATATATGTTTCAATAACACAGATACAATTATACAAAAATGTCCGACACAATATACTCATGACATGTTAAGAAAGGACCGCGCTCAATTGGAATTGCAAATTGAAGTCTCTAATAGCGGCATTTAGTCATATTACATTTTTCAAAAAATATATAAATGCATAGATATCTTAGGTTCATTAGTTAATAATGTCGTGCGGAATTAAAATGTCGATAACTATTCGAGCATGCGAGCGTTCATTAGTAGATATACATGTATACCATTTACTAAACTGATAAGTTTTTGCGTATGTAAAATATATTGAAAGTGAAACTCTGGTTGAATCAGAAGACCATTTTTATCATAACTACGAAAGTCATTTCAACATAGAAGCCGATTTAAACGGTCACCTTCCCCTGAATATTTGTAAGTACTTTAAGGGACTGAAAAATAACGCCTGAGTCTAAACTAAAGATACAGAAAAATTCCCCATTACATCACATGTATTTACCTTTTGTTAGAAATATAGCACGGTCATGTAATTTATATTTTAGGTAACATTTGTATTCAAATATCTTATTTTAAATAATTACAATTTTTTTTAGCAGAATCAACCCCCAGGAAACAACACATTGGTTACGTTTTCTCAAAATAACGACAGCGACTACAAATACAACGACTGCAGGCGAACCAAAAGTAAACAAACAGCAAGAAGTCCAAGATGAGCGAAATTACTACATGAGCATGCAGAACCTTCCATTGACGTTGAGACAACTAGCCTGCCAAAAAAACAAACTTGGCAAGCCCATTATTCATTCATTTACCACCTGTTAAAGAAATAATTGAGCTATTCCTTATTCAGAACAGAACAGAATATTTATTTTGACTTAAGCATAACAAGCTTATCGTATATTCAAATACATGAAAATTTTACAGACATGCGTGCTGGATATAAATAATAAAAATGTTCATATTATATACATCAATTAATAATTCATTTATCACTGGAGAGTGAGAGTGCTCTAATTACAAGTTATAATGTGACATGGAATACAACAAAAACAACATCTAAGTTACATGTTACATACATGGTTAATAACAACATGTTACGAGCATAGTACACTCAATTGTTTGTATAAGCTATAGAACTTCTTAACAAATCATGTGATAATAAACAAATTGTTTTCTCTTTTTTTGAAACACGATATACAATATATTGCTAACTTTCTAAGTGCCGTTTTCTTATTTCTATTTAATAAATAAATAAATAATAATAAATAAATTAAATTTTAATAAATTTAAACATACTAGGTCGCGTGTAATATAATTCTGGAATATATTTGATTCTTTCTTCTAGGTATTGCGGACATATTAGTATGAAATGGTACTCATCTTCGATATAATTACAGTTACACATGGGGCATATTCTTTCGATCCTTTCAATATAAGTATGTCTGCCCGTTTCAATTAACAATTTATGGGATGAGATGCGCATTTTGGCAATAATCCTTCTATGTTTTTTGTTTTCAATTAGATCTTAATACGGTGAAATTTCAAATGTAGGTTTTAATTCTTTATATATATATATAAGGATGGTGACGAATCAATTTTAGTCCTCCATTCAGCTACTTACTGATCTCGCAATCTAATTTTAATAAAGGGATGAATTTGTCGATATTAACAGATTCAGGGAATAACCATACATCTCCAAATCCTGAATGGTAAAGTATATCGCAAACTTTTGATGACCAATTTACTGTATTATTTCGTTTAAGAATTTCATGTCTTTGCATATTTATAACAGTGTGTAGAATACAATTACGTTGCTTTGATTGATATAATTTTAGAAAATATTTAACAATTCTTAAATAACGTCCAATGATTAAAGGGAAACGACCAACTTCCGCATACAATGACAATGGATTAGTTGACATCTTTACATTAAATAATCTTTTACAATTTTTTTTGTGAAAACGTTCAATATTATTGGCAGTTATAAACCCCCATACTTCACAATTTAATTCAAAATTGACACACCATATGAATCACATAACTTGAACATGATGTTTATTGGGACTTCCATACCTTTTGTTAGAGAGAACAATCTATTAATTGCTCTTGTCGCTTTACCATACAAGGTATTTGTGACTGGTATGTATTGATCCGCCACTAGATAGGACGATACCTAAATAACTAATTTAATTGACTATTTCAATTTCATTGCCTTTGAATGTCCATTTATAATTATTGTTCATGACGCCACCATTTCGAAAAACCATTATCTTTGTTTTATCAATATTGACAGTTAAGTTCCACTTATTACAAGGTTGTTTAAAGATTCCTGTAAGCCTTCTTCGGTTTCGGAGAAGATAACTGCATCGTCCGCAAATACGAGTAGATAAACCGATAATTGATCAAGTGTTATACCAAGTTTAATCCGTTTTGAAGACTGAATTCTATATCATTCACGAAAAGTGAGAACATGATCGGCGATGTTATATTACCTTGCAATAAGCCGACGTTGCTACTAAATAGGTCAGAAGGGGAACTCATGTGTTTAACTTGGAGTTTCACATCATTGTACATCGAACGAATAATAGTCATTAACTTGCCATCAACTCCTGATCGAATCATTTTGTACCAGAGCTGGCCCCAATTTATGATGTCATATGCCCTCCGGTAATCGACGTAACAACAGAATAGCTTATTTTTTACTTGTAGCTGTTTCTCGATTAAAGCATTTAGGATAAAATTGCGTCAATTGTGTCAAAATTGCTACAATTCGGTTTAAAGCCAAATTGTGCATTCGTTATGATATCATATGATTCTGCCCAAGATTTTAGACGTTCATTTATAATCCCGGTAAAAAGTTCAGCAAGCAGCTTATCAGTGTGATTCCCCTGTAATTGTTAGGGTCGAAAACATCTCCGCGTTTATAAATTGGTACAATCACTCCGGACGACCAGCTTTTTGGAAAATGTCATATGAGGCCGCTTTATTATAATTAAGGCGCTTGATTCCTTTTTTAATTTCTTCTAATGAAAAAGGTTTGTCAAGTTCCGGATAGGAGCTGGTCTGATTTTCAATACGATCGAATTCATGTAGGAATTCGTCATATTCATTACTGTTAGCATTGACATCAGTGTAAGAAGATAAAGTGCTCAAGTATTCGTAAAATTCATAAATCGAGACATTTTCCGCGTTTGTAGATGGTGATTTCTGCTTAAATGATTTCCAAAATTCACGTGGCGCTTTACCGAGTCCTTTTACTAACGTCCATCTTGGGTTTGGCATTGTATAGTCTAGTTCATATTGGTCATACATTACTTAAACTGCATAAAATATACAGGAAATGATCTTCAGAAAGACTATCCGAAGATATATTATTGTACCCCGTTATTGTATTAAAGTCAAATGACAATTTGCAAGTAACCTATGTGTACATTAGTTTCTAAACAATTAGTGTATACGTTAATATTGTATAACGTAAACCGTGCATTTGTTTAACCTGAACATATACCATAAATTATATAAATAACATACGATGTACTTCCTGCTTTTACATCTCAAGTAAGTATTTGTTTCTTGTAAGTATTTCTATATTCACAGAAATTAAAGCTTTGTATCACACATCAACAAAGCATTTAAACTCGTGATAGTATTCATGTCCGCTACGTAATGATTGAGTTTCAATTTGCCTTTATCAAAAAAGACATTTCCGATATTGCAAAATGACATAACTAAATGTGTCTTCATGGAGGCATGGATGATATGGAATTGGATGACACTTCTGACAATGACTCTGTTCTCATATTGGAAATATATCAAGTTGCATTGCAGGCGTTGTTATGTTATGCTTGACATAATCAATTGAAACATTAGCTTTGCACTTATTGAGGAATATTCAAAACTCTAGAAGATTTAGAAGATAAAAGATTCAGTAAAATATTTGTAAGCATGATGAGTGATCATTGAATGGTTATCGTATTATTGTTGCATTACAGTTGTTAAAAAAGTCTGCGTACGTGACAAATGTACAGTCATATTTTCCCTGGTTCAACAAACTCTAAATTGACGATTGTGATTTTCAATAGTACACCCAGTTGCAGAAGAATCAGTTATGTTCTATCATGATGTATAGTTTTAGTATAAACGGACTTAAATCGATGGCGATTTTATTCCAGTGTATGAAACATTATATTTGACAAAACTCGACTAAAACTAAACAATTACCAGGCGTGCAAATATGTGCTTGAACAAAAACTACCGAACAATACATTGCAGGTTGTTTAACTCAATGTATTTTGTTTGGCATTATTAAACGTCTTTTCAATTCCACAAACACCATACAGCAACACCATTGTGAGATACTGTAAGAGACGAAAAAAACATAGTACTAAATCGAAGTTGGGAAACTTAAATTTGTATTGCTATAGCTAAAGAAAATATATGTATGTTTGTCCGTCCGTCCGTCCGTCCGTCTGTCCGTCCGCCTGAATGTCTGTCTGCTATAAGAGACCGTTTATGATTGTGTACGAAGTACACTGAATCAATTTCCAGTTGAATGAATATTTGTATAAATAGAAAATTGACATGTAATTAATCTTCAATAATTCCACGTTTACCTTTCATATTGTCTATATTTCAACATACATTTTTCCATCGTTGCTGCCGGTACTAAATGTGGTATTTGTACTTTCTAAGTAACACATACAATAAACATTTTATACTATTAAAAAGGGAATGCTCATATTCGTTTTAGAAAGTTACAGATATAAAAGAGATAATAAATAGCATGTCAAAATGCATAAATCCTGCTTTAGAATATGCTGCTCTGTCTCGATAACGATGCTACTATATCTCCATAAAGTATTCAATCCTTGGTAAAAGTTGTCAATACACTCAGCACGCCAATGTACTTATCTTGTGTAATCATAACATTAAATAGAGCATAATGGGTCTTTACACGTGATCCATTATCCTGCCAGCTTTTTGCCCATTCATATGTCAAATGCATTATTAGTTACGATTGCTACCGAATAAATAAATATGAGCCGTTCTCTTGAAAATTGGATTAAATGCATGTGCGTAAAGTGTCGTCCACAATTAGCCTGTGCGTCCCTTTCACAGAGCACGACTAAGATACATATTAGTATTGTTGGTCACAATTTATAATGTCAATACACATTATATAATACTATTATGTTATGCATTTCTAAAGTGTCTTACTAGCAAAATCAAGTTATTGAACTATTAAAAAAAATATTTGCCCTTTTTATAGGTTTTATGAAATAAAAACACTCACAATTTGTTCAAGGTAGATGGTTTAAAAAACTGAACGGATACTTGTCTAATTATCGGTTAGTTTCAATTTAATCAATTTATGGACTGATTGAAACTGCTCTTGTCTTTATCAGTTAGTTACCACATTTAATAGATAAAACAATGGCAGATTCAAAATAAATATTGTGAATATGAACGATGGAAATAGTACGAGTCTGATTTGGCGTAGTAGAAGCGGAACCTCCAATACACTCAATTTATTATGCAAACAATTCTTTAATTTGTTGAAAACTAGACTTTTAAAATATAAAATGAAATACACCTTTTTAAAATTAATTTACAGTACGTCACATTATGCAAAAGAGAGAGTCGACGAGCAGTATACATTACACACAAGAAAAAAGATAGTGCTGGATACACGCGCACTGTAGTGTACTTGAACAGTTTTGTTAAAAAAAGTGTGGAATGTAAACAATCAACAAAAGCACAATTAATGCAATGATACCTATCCCAAATTAAAGCAGCCAGTGGAATTCCTCAAACGGAGGTCTTTAAACGTATCCAATCTAATTGTTCACTAGTTGCATCATAAATAAATGTTATAAAAACCCATTTGTCTAAAAGCAATATAATATTTTTTTGTCAAAGACACTTTCTCCAGAGGGGGTAATCACGTGATAGTCAAGATGGCGACGTCCATACCGTGACATTTATTTTCCGCCGTTTTGTATCCTTTATTACTTCTGTTTATTTTTTAAATGACGCTCATTTTCCAGACATATCAGTTAAAAGGTGATTAGCGTTTATTTTGTATTTAAATTCGCTTGATATCTCGACTTTACTCCCCGCACATTTTCTTAGTGGAGCCCTAATTAGGTCATCACGCTAAGAATTTCGCCCCTAGTAAAGTCGAGATATAGAGCGAATATTACCATGAAATAAAAGCCAGTAACTGTCTTCATATTATGACTGGAAAGTGAGCGGAATAAATAATAATAACACAAGTAATAAATGGTATAAAACGACGAAAAATACCTGCCTCAGCATGGACGTCGCCATCATGTTTGTCACTTGATTACCCCCTGTGTTTCTCAAATAACCATTATTATGGAGACATATATTGTGTGTGAAAGTTCTGAATGCTGCATTTAATATAATCATAGGCAAATAATGTCATACCAATCAGATTGTTTACGAATTGTGCACGACTAGGGGAGTAGCCTGATGTTAATTGCTCAGGTATTTGTGTACAACAAGGCAGACAGGCTATATTCAATTAACCCTCTGGGAATAATACGAAACAATGGGGAGAATGGCTTGAATTCCTGTCGGGCCATGTAAAAAAGAATAATTGTTAGGAAACTTAACCAAGATACACGTTAAACAAACTTTTTGTAATAATAATAATAATAATAATAATAGTAATAATAATAATAATAATAATAATAATAATAATAATAATAATAATGTTAATAATGAAAATCATCATCATCAGCAGCAGCAGCAGTATCATCAGCATCATTACCATCATCATTGGCATCAGCATCAACATCATCATTTTCAGCAGCAGCAGAATGATAACCATCATCATCATACTATAATTCTTTTTCTTCATGTGATCATCATTATCATCACCGTCATCGTCGTCATCAAACACAACATTATAGCTTGCACCGTTTTAATAGCGTTAATAATATTCATTAAGAAACATTATCAGCGATGGTATGTGCTATACTAATCTATGGCTGTGTTTTTAGACAGCATTAAGACAATACATTTTAGAAAAAGACATATTTGCATTAAGTTTTAAACTGATATTATTTTAAATATTTACAACAAAAGCCGTTTGAAAGCAAAACTGAATTTTGAAGAGCTAACAATAGTAAATTTAAGACAAAGTTTAAATTCTGCCCATCCGCCTATGACAACATATTTCATATCCTTTTATTATAAATTCTTCCAATTCATAAACCCTGTTGTAATGGTACTGAATTGATTGTAATTTAATATGCCGGTCACGTACGGCAAATACTTGGTGTTTGAGAGTCCATGGTAATACGTTCTTTGAATTCACAGTTCAAAGGCTGTGACCACATGTTTAAATTTGCTTAAATTAAGTTCTGCGGTGTCTATTGTATTATATGGATTTATATGTATTGTTTTTGCAATTGGTCGCTTGTCTAAAAAATATAGAACTGGCCTTAAGTTACAGCAGTGTATAACCTGATAGTCGTCATGTACATGTATTTCCATTATCCCATATTAAAACATACGTGTATGAAAGCGCGGCAATACATCCATATTCAGCTGGGCCCGTATTCACCAACCGATTCTTAGACTTAAGAATAAAGAATAGACATAGAACCAAGACATATGTGTTCAGTGTTTGAATATATACAGGACCCCATAAAGCACGCAGCGCTTCAAAGGTTGCATATTAGCATTCATTGCTTATTAAAATGTATGGATTCCCAAGGGAAATTAAATGATGGAAAGTTACCGTTTTAGGAGATGCATGATCAACTGCGTTTTAATCATCAAAGGCATGAACTCCACGCAACGTGCAAGGGTATCATAATGCTGTATATTAACTTATGTACTTTATATAAAACAAGATGTATCTTCTTCGTGCAAATTTTATGTTGGCACTTTGAGCGTTAATTAGTTTCCGTTTTTTTTTTAATATACAAATAAATTATTTTATCATATTAGAAAAAAGGCATGTGAAAAATAGTGTTTACCATCAGTCTTAATACTTTTGTTTTGTGGCTGATTTATAAAATGTCGTTCTGGCATGTTTTGCGTGTTTATTAGTTTGTCAACACATATGCATAAATATGGTTATGAAACGTAGGAGGACGGAAAAAAATATGGCTGACCAAAGATGCACTCGTTTTAAAATGTTATGGTATGAAGTTCTTTTTAATAAGCAAAAACACTGATTGTTTTGAAACATGTTGAAGTGCAAAAGGATCATAATCAGACTTTAGGTCTTGATGTGAAGTTCTTAAATTAGTTTGAATTTTAAAAATATCTTAACTGGTTCAAAAGGTATGCAATTTTTTCACTTGTCCATAATAAACTTTTTGGCGATTTTTTTTGCTGAGCATTTTGGTCATAGTATCTGTGCTTTTTGCGGACTTCGTGCTCGGAACTGGCCCAAACAAGTTTTCGCCACTTTATTGCGGTGTGAAAACCGCAGGTAATGCCAACTTTATTAATAAGGACAATCATTTGAGGAACCTTACGACATTAATGAATAATGGCATTGACTATATTATTATTACTTTGAGAAGTATGTTAATACATAAATAACAATAAGTACCTTTATAAGTCTTAATAAGCTTTATTTTTATATCAATAAGATTTTTTCCACTTGATAAACCAGATAACCAACATTATATGATAAAGTTAACAATAATGTAACAGTATGCTGCATAAATGTTTCAGAATTATTTATTACAACCTAGAATCACACAAATATACATCATCTGAAAGGAAAAATTAATTCAACATCAGAAAATAAAGCATCCGATTCCAATTGTTAAACAGTCACATTTGGTCATTTGAACATGATATACATCAACTTTTGTTTATTATCAAATTTAACAAATTCTAAAACAACACCTATTGTAGACAGGTTTTCTGTTAGCTGTGGTGGTCGATTTCCAGGTTTAATTTAATGAATGTTTTTCACATCTATTTCTTGACAGAAAGGCCCAGGACAATTGCCACCATCCAATCTTGTCTGAAATAACACAAAACATATTTTTACAAACTATATACAAAAATCAACAAATAAATATCACTATCTTTATGTCCGAATTTTAACATATCCGAAATATAGCACAAAGATTTCAGAAATAGTTGGTATCTTAACTAAAATATATCGTTCCCAGAACATTATAATAATGGAACTGTTAAACATAAACATAAATGCTTACAAATGCCTGTTGAAACGAGTTAACATGTGTTTTTGTCATGGTATTGATTAAAGAAATAGCGTCCCTAATAATCGTTATAATTATTGATCTTCGTGACAGTTTATCCCAGGATAATATAATTGATAGTTTAATGTCATAAAGGAGCCGTTAATCCGATAATAACCCCCATAAACTTGACTATTTTATTTGGGCACCTACTTTGGTCAATAAAAAAACACCTTAGAATGTATCGATAAAATTGAAAATAAAAAATATAAGGTGTCACAGGTAAGTACTTATGATTTTTCTACACTATATACAACGCTTCCTAACGCTTTAATAAAATCCAAACTTGTTTCTTTGATTGAAAAAACTTTTGCTAGAGAGAAGTGTTTGTATCTAGCTTTAAACACTAAAACAGCTTTTTTTACTAATCAGATATTAGATAATTACATCATTTGGACTGGTCTTGACTTTTGTGCAGCACTTACTTTTCTTTTGGATAACTTGTTTGTTGAATTTAATGGTAAAATATTTAAACAAATTATTGGCGTTCCTATGGGTACTAATTGTGCGCCACTTCTAGCTGACCTTTTTTTATATTGTTATGAAAGCGAATTTATGTTAGAATTATCTAAAACTAAGCAAGTAGATTTGATTAATTGTTTTAACCTTACTAGTAGGTACATTGATGACATACTTAATTTAGATAATCCATTATTTGAACAATATATTCACAAAATCTACCCAAAAGAACTAGTCTTAAATAGATCGTGTATATCCAATACAGACGCTGCGTATTTAGACTTACATTTAACTATTAATAATAATTTGATCAAAACTAGTTTATACGACAAACGGGACGATTTTAACTTTGAAATTGTGAATTTTCCGTTTCTAGATGGCAACATCCCTAAAGGACCTTCCTATGGTATTTACATTTCGCAGTTGGTACGTTATGCCAGAGCATGTTCGTGTATTAAAGATTTTAATGATCGTAATCTAATATAAACTAAAAAATTGCTAAAACTAGGCTTTTTGTATCATAACCTAAGAAATAAATTTGCTAGATTTTACTCTAAGTATGGTGATTTAATTTCAAAATATAATGTTTCTTTAAAATGGCATTTAAATAATGGAATCTCCCATCCATCATTTTACGGAGATGTTTTGAAGCGTGTCCGCAAATTAAAATAAGTTAATTCAAATGTTCATATTAAACTTTTCAATTTAATTAACTTGTTTTTATCAAAAGGATACGATACTTATGCACTTAAAAACACGTGTTTGATGGTTTTCGATTCACTATATCTTTCTTTCCTTAAAATTTGGAATCATTAGTGATATTATAGGCATTTTTCACTGTTGAATAAAATTGTGTCATTGTGTCGTATGAACAAATCTGCATGAAAACTACATTATAGGCATTTTTCACTGTTGAATAAAATTGTGTCATTGTGTCGTATGAACAAATCTGCATGAAAACTACATTTGGACTCAAATCGTACCTCAAATCATTTCTGTATTCAGTTGTCAAAACACCTATATACTGTTTGATTCCAATAATGCCGCTTTAATGGAATTACCATTTGTATTCATTTGCTTCTTAATATTAAATCACCTAAACTTGTTTTATAAGTAGCACAGCCCCATTAATATTTTTATTTAGTACTGTCCCTGGAATTTGTTCACGTCATTATGTCATTATGGATTTTTGTGACGTCATACGACCGACTTTCCCAGTTGTAATCTACATGCATAGGTCATTGGGTTTATAACGTTCCATTTTATTTATATTTTCTCTCTGATAGGCGTTTCTTGTTTGATTTAATTATTTTTATTTTTTTAGCAGACAATTTAGTTAGTTGACAATTGTTAATAGTTTTATTTGATCGTTCGTCAAAAAGTTGTAACTCTGTTACTCTTGTATCTTCAATGCAATTGAGAAATTAAATAGTAATTAAATTGAATGCGTTTTAATTCCCTTTTATTATTGTTTAATTTGAGTTACAATGCTATGACGTTAAATTTTATTTACACTTAAATGTATTATGAATATTGCTGGGCCAAGTGTGAGGTTGAGCGCTCTATAACCAGGTTTAAACCCCCAATGCTTTGCATTGACCGTTCCAATGCGGTGACCCCAGCTTTATTCATATTTTGTGTTTATGTTGGTTTGTATTGTGCTGTATTGTGCTGTTTTGTACTGTTTGGGCAATCGGTCACTTGCCTTAAATAAAGGACCAATTAATTGTTTTAATGAAAATTCAGTACTGCTCCAGCAGCTGGAGTTTCACTTCTTTATATTGAGATCGTTTTAAAACTGTTGATTTTGCTATATTTGAACTTTTGGTACGAACCAGTTCGGAAGTTAACCGAAGTTTCGTACCCATTTCGTACCAATTGAAAATAACAAAAAACACATATTATATGCACAAATTCCTCACTACAACTGCATTAAACAACACATTAAATTTTATACTCTAATATATGACCGTATTTGTGCGTACTATATGGAAGGTTCAAAGTTGATAGGCGTAAATGGGTTACGCATTTCGAGCACCTGTTAACTTAAAATCGTTCTTTTCTTATTGCTTTCATAATAATTTTAAGTCATTTGAATACTATCAATTTTATAAAATTGTATAGAAATAATAAAATATTTTCTTACAAATCGATTCCATTCAGGATTTCATTTGACGGTTGCATAATAATTGGGAAATTAGCAGACTTTGCTGATGAAAGCGTTGTACATAACGTTCTTGAACAAACAATGATGGCGTAACTTTTGGTATATTCCAGCACATGAACATGATGAAGGATGTTCACGTATTATTGTGGGTAATTAAAACTGGGTTTATTATGATGATTTATAACTTATTTGAACTTTTTCTAAAACCCGGCAAGCGTTTCGTGTTTAAAAGCCACCTTTTGGCATCCTAAAAAAATAAATCGAGATTTGTTTGTTCTTTCTGGTTTCGTCGAAAATTTGAGTCGGCGGGTCCAAAAATCATTTCATTAAAAAATTCTGGCCTTATTGAGAAAAATAGACAATACTATGTCAGTGTGATTGTGTACTGAAATTTATCCCACGAGTGAAGAAAGGTTTACATGGCGTGGCTTGCCGAGCCTTGTAAGCCTTTCTGAGACGAGTGGGATAAATTTAAGTACGCAATCACACTGACATAGTATTATATTTATCCTACAAAGCTTGTTCTTCATAAATTTTAGTGAAGGACCAAAAAAGTATAATTGCATGACTCAAAACGTGCCCATCTTTAATTTAGTATACAAGTAAGATAGATATTATAGACGTTAATACACGATTGAGCCGGGCCAGGCAATGATAATCGGCCCCAGGTCGAAAACGTTTTGCTCCCTGCGGACCGATTATCACTGGCCGGCCCGGCTCAGCCGTGTAAAATACTCTAAATAATCCATAGTAAACACATACACTCGGTAACTCGTTAAACGACTGCGTACCCAATGACCTGAATGACGCAAATAGGGGTGAAAGGCCCAAAAAATAGTCCCTATGTAAATTTTCTAAAAATATATGTGGGATAAACCTTATTTAAAAATATCCGTGGAGAAAACCTTATCTTTTCTGTATGAGTCCTTTTATGTTCTTTAAAATCATTTGGCTGTAGGATAAAAGGATTTATCAACTTAGTATGTCGAAATAACTTAACACCAAAAACTCTTCGAATTTAAAGAAATATGCTTATAACTCACGAATGAGTCAATCAAAGGTTCTTATTTTCATTAAAAACTATAACAAAAAGTCATGCATTTTCACTAATAGCTTAAGTTCATATCTTTAATTTTCAAATCATTTGTCTATGAAAATATCATAGACATTACAAACCATATTTGCTACTTAAATATCACATTCTTTAAGATAATCAGTAGTAGCAGTATTGTAACAGTCCTAACAGACTCGCTATCAGAATAAATGAAAAAAGAGCAATTCACCTTTTGAATTTTTTATTCAAGCACGCGCATTTTCGATTCTAACCTAAAACTTAAGTCAACGTTTAACATTTAAGCAACGTCAAGCTTTAGTTTTTGTAAAGTTCGTAATTATAAATACCTTATTCTAATAATCATTTCATTTCACTAAAGTACAATTAATATCATTGCCGATACATAAATAATTAAAGGTTACTGCCTGATATTTTTGTAATATATCAGGCAAAGCTTAGAATATAATAACGGCGAGGGTTGCCGAGCCGTTATTTTATTCGTGACGAGCCTGATATATTACAAAATGATCAGGCAGTGACCCGTTTTTCTGTTTATCATACCTCTATGTCCCCGATTTAAAACAAATACTGACAACAAATCGCTAAAAGTTGCATTTTTAGCGGGAAATAATAATTTTTGTTGTTTGACGCGTTAATTATGACGTCATGACCACTTAACATTTGTAAAAACTGTTTCTTGCTGTTTGTTTTGCATTATGTGTTCAAAATGTATTACATCTTGGTATCAAATTGTTTTTTTTGTTGAATCTGATTCGATTTTACGAAAAAAAAAGCACTTTAAAGTTGATTCCGAGTAATATGACATCCTTCACACATGACTGATATAAGAACTTCCTGTTGAACTGATATAAAACAATATCATCCCACTTTATAGCAGGCAGATATCAGTGCAGCGGTATGATACATATTAGTATATGGAGTTGTGGACCACTATTGTACGTTTACCAACCAATTGATGATACAACTGTATGGTATCTCTCTGTATATAGAGCACGAGACATATAGCAAAAATGCAAACATTATAAGAAGATTATTATAAGAATTATTATCATGATTACAGGCAATTGATCAAGTGTCTATACATTAGAAGACAATAAATCTAATACGACATAACACATAAAATACTGATTCAAGCTGTGATAACCGCGTATAATTGCATATACGATAGAAGACAATACATAAAAAATGACACACACATATAAGACTGATTCAAGTTGAAGTAACCGCCCTTGAACGATTATTGCCAAGCATTAAGGGTTTTACTGGTAAATGCAAAGCCTAACATCACACGTTGCCCAGAAAAATATCACAAAACACCCGCAAGTAAATAAACACTTGAATAAAACATTTATATGGTTGATGGACGTGTTGTAGAATGTTTTGTACAAGTTCAACAAATTTTTATTCTGAAAAAGTGTGAAGCCTTATTAAAAAATACGTTCATCATATCGTATTGCCTTTTTGTTTTAATCACTCTCACTTGAAAATGCCACCATCTCATTTCTATCCCACGGAACCGATAAGTTTAGTCAGCACACGCGTGCAGCATAAAATGAAAATGATAAGAGAATACATTTGTCAATAACAACTGACGGGGACACTAATGGGCTTGCAGAAAATTGACAATTTTACTGTTTAGATAGATTGCTGGGCATTAACGCACTGTAGGAAACCCATTTGCATGGGGTAGACAAAACGTATGCAATAGCAATTAATGTGCACGTAACGAGCTTAAGGACATATTTGCACTGAGCAAAAGAATTTTCCGAATAGTTTTTTTACCAATACAAGTACTTATTACTCTGTGCATTATCAGAAACAAGAAATTTTGCATTCTAACGGATATTAGAAAAAAAGCGTGTCTTTCAAGTACATTACCTTATTTGTGTTAGGAAATTTCAATTGGTTAAATGATTTTCAAACAACTAATGAGACCGTTTACTTTAGACAAATAATATATAATTTGGTTTTCAAAAAATTGTCGTATGTCAATACAGCAACGGTATTTAACATGAAGGTTATCTTCCTTAATATTATTTAAAATCTTTGTTCGCGATCAAACTTACAGTTTAAAAAGATTTATTATAGTGCAAACGTCGAATAATTATAACAATTTAATCAGAAGTTTTGTTATTATTATTCAAAGTTGGCGTGTTTTAACGTGTTTAAACACGATAAATTACCACTTACTAAAAATCAATTCCTGAAAAAATATCACCAGAAATTTAATCTGAATTCTGGGTAAATACCTTTTTGCAATAAAGCTTGACATTATCCAAGGGAGGTCAGCAAGTTTTAAGAAAGGGTATTTATTGTGATGCTCATGCTAAATGCAATTCGATGCAATGCGAATAGCAGCCATTGAAACTTAAATCAAATAACCATACAATGTATTACTATAAATTTTGCATTGTGCGATATAGGAAAAACGCACGATTCATGAAAGCATGCTTGTGCATTATTCATGTAACAATAAACTTCTGTACAACTCTTGTATCGAACTTATTCAAAAGTGTACAAGAGTTTTGTCCGATCGATACACATAAGAGCAGAGATGCATAGAAACATAAAGCTCTCTAATCATTAATATAATTATTTTAGTAGTTTGATGCCGTTCCTGAATTTGTTATCGTT